>NW_012149507.1:9110266-9170270 GCF_000956105.1 Propithecus coquereli | reverse complement strand
GACGGGGTCTCGGTCTTGCTCAGGCTGGTCTCGAACTCCTGACCTTGAGCGATCCACCCGCCTCGGCCTCCCAGAGTGCTGGGATTACAGGCGTGAGCAGGTTACCCACATTTTAAAAAAGACTTTAAAAGTGGAGATCAGACTGTTTGGCCCTGACTTTGTCTTTGGGATGACATCAGAGATGAGATTCACAGATGCCAGACACTTTTGCTCGGAGCCCAGGCCTGTCCGTGCTGTGGACACGACAGGTGCGGGCTCCAGGGCAAGGCTCCCCGCTTCACAGCAGTGACCTCCCAGGCTCAAAGGGAGGAGCCAGGGACTCCCCCATCCTGGTCAGGTGACAAGGCACGTGGGGTGCAGATGCGGGTTCCCCTGCTGGTCCCTGGGTGCTCACATCCTACCTTGATCCTCCCTGCTGCCTCCTCCCTTGCCATTCCTGTGAAGACCCTGTGTCCATCTTCCTAGATCCTTCTGCAGGGCAGGGTCCCCACCGTAGCCCCACCCCGCTCGGGGCTGCAGGGAGGACCGAGCAGGGAGGATGAAAGCAGAGGCAGTACTTGAGCGCTTTCTCCTCCACGAGGAGGGCCTGGCTGGATGCCATGGCTGGACTGCAGGAAAGGAACCTGCCAAGCACAGGCACAGCACAGCTCAGCAACTGCTGTCAGCCAAAAAGATGCCCGCGAGCACTTTTCTAATGCCAAGAGAGAAACGGAGCACTTTCAGACCCAAGGGAGCACTCACACTATCCTAATTGGGCTTCCCCAACAACTAGTGAGGGGGTGACATCTGGGCCCCTCCTAAGGAGCTCTGGTGTCCCTCCTGCTGAAGATTGAAGTCCAGGACCACAACTACTACGTAACTGCACCTGTGGGAAGGGCCAGGACAATGCTGGGCTCTTCTTTCATTGAGTAGCAGAGCTTTCAAAATGAAAAGGAAACCACATGCAGAAAAGCACCCAAATTCACACGAAACAGGGGCTGCTCTAATACACAATTGAGATTCGATTGTTTTCTAGTTCTGATGCTCCTCAGGGGTGGGGTTCCAAACTAGAAGTATGTTCCATAGTTCCTGGGATTCAGACGGTCATTTTAAAATTTATTCTATACATCAAGGACTTAAAAAAAAAAATCTTTGGCTATCATTTTATACCACAAGCCATTCACATATGCATGAACTGAAACATTGAGAACTTACCTCCGGAGAGGGGCATTCTCCTCAATATCTTCCAGGGTCTCCAAGGAAGATCTCTGGGAGATGAGGCGCCGTCTGCAGAGAGAGGGAAAAAAATTCTAGGACTTAAAACTGTATTGTAAAACTGACCAGACATTTCTGTAAATATCAAACTGTCCCCCAAAAATGAAGTTCATTAAAAAAAAAAAGATCAGACAAAAGCTGTCTCTAAGAGGATGCCCTATCCACACCCTGTACAGTGAACACCAGGCCCATCTTGCCTGGCTGAATTCTGAACATTCTCCCCGGGTAGAAGGCCTCTTTGTGGTGATTAGGAAAATGGCCCTTTTCATGCTACGATTTTCCCCAAAGACCAAAAAAAATAAAAATAATTTAAAAAAAAACAAGATACGTCCTGTAATATACACTATAACTTGGGCACTGTGTGTGGTTTTTCTAAAGCATACTGTTAAGTATTCAAATATCAGTGCTCTGAACCGGGTAACTGATAAATATTAAATTTTAAAACCCTATTAAATAAAACTTCAAAATCACTAGGATGCGATGAAAAAGTTATAGTCTCTGGACAGTCATGATTTCAAGAGCAACTAGAAATAGGACGAAATTATTCCTTGGGGAGAGTTTCTCAGAGACCGGTAAGAATAAATATGTGGCATGATTATGCAAAACATTACCTCTTCTGGCCTGCTAAAGAATTGCAAACCACCTGCTAACACCTCCTCAATCTACCAGTTTCTTTTGCCAGGCTGAAATAAGAACAGGTCCTAGTTAACTAAGAATATCAGGTACAGGGAGCAGGGTGGGGTGGTGGCAACTTAAAAATAAGTCCACTTGAATAAGGACCATCATTTCATAGTAAATGATTTGGTGGAGGAGGGTGGATAGGAAAGTTTGACTGTGGGTCTTTACCTTTAAAAAAAGGGGGATGGTGGACTGAAAATATAAACATAAGCCTTTTTAAAATTACATTTGACAAAATTTAGGTTAAGAACATGCAATTATAACGTTCTAATTTATTCTACAGAAGAATAAAACAACTGTTTGGTTTTTAAACATTTTGTGTATTTGTTCTGACCAACAACCCTGATACCTCTTGCTTCATGTTTTACTTTAATAAGACAATCAGAAAGTTGTTTTTGCAAACTATTCCAAGGCTCCATCAATTTTCCAAGACCCTTTCTTAATCTTTTGATATTTGAATCCTTTAAAAAATACTCCTCAGTGCCTGCACGGTGGCTATTATCTGTTATCCCAGCACTCTGGGAGGCTGAGGCAGGAGGATTGCTTGACACCAGGAGTTTGAGATCAGCCTGGGCAACAGAGACCCCATTTCTACAAAATAAAGAAATCAGCTGAGTGTGGTGATGTGCACCTATAGTTCCAGCTACTCAGGAGGCCAAGGCAGAAGGCTCCTTGAGCCCAGGAGTTGGAGGCTGCAGTGAGCTATGACGACACCACTGCACTCCACCTTGGGCAAAAGAGCAAGATCCAGTCTCCAAAAATCCTCCTCCTCCTTTTCTCTTCTCCAACTGTAAACTGGTCTAATTCTCTCAGATCCTCATTCCTCAATGTGTGTGAACCAAGCAGTTCTCCAACATTTGCCTCTTCACAATACAATGAACCTGCCACAGGACTCTGGTTTCACCTTCAGTTGACTAAAAACGAATTTCCGTTTCCATAATATTGCCAGATTTCCAAAAGTCAGCAGGAGCTGTGAGGGAGACGTTGGTTGTACCTGAGAATGGTGCAGAGGGGACCTAAGGGGGTGGGAAATTGATGTTATAGGTGTCCAGGTCATTAGTTAACAGGCCTTCCCTGTGCAGCCCCGTAACTCTGTGGACTCAGCTTGCCAAGACTCCTGTGACAAGAAGTGGCTACGAAGCACTGACGCTGTCAGGTGAGGCACAGCCCCTCTGAAATCCCAGTGACTCCTAGGAAAGCCAGCAAGTGGGTGGTGGGCTCACACCCACACCTCCCCAAGCATAACTACCTGCACGTATACATAACGAGGGGCACCGGGAAGCACCATCTCCTAAAATATTGGTGTCCCCGGGCCTCTTTGCACCATCCCCACTTAATGCCCAGGTCTCCCCGCAGCCAAGAGGTAGTGATTAAAATATTTACTCTGCTTATCTCTGGAGAATGTTCTGAGTTTTTAAATCCAAAATGAAAGACTAATTTAAGTGTGCACACCTAAGCTGTCATTAGAGATAACTTATATCCACAGGCAGAAGGAAATGTGTAGGTTTCAGATTCTGGAAAGCTCAGCACGTTCTGTCACGCTGTGTGCTTTCCTTTGCAGAACAGAATTTCCAGGTGATCAGCAAACATGCACTGGACATTTTGTTCACTCTGCAAACCAGGTAACTGACGCTTCACTGTGCCGGTGAAGGACTGCCAGCTGCCCTTCTCTGGTTAGCCTAAGGAGGTCCTAGGGCAGCTTGGGGTGGGCTCCTGGCAGCACAGATACAGCCCAGGCCCCAGCAAGGTCCAGGCAGGTTCATCCTCTCAACACACCCTCGCCCACCTGCTCAACCCACCCGACTGCGAGCCCAGCCTGCTGGGGACCACAGGTGAACCAGGCTCCACTCCTGTCCTCAAGGCCTCAGAGGCCAATGGGAATTCACAGGATGGCAACCACTGAGGAATCCCATTCACAATCCTCCCGCCGCCCCCCGTGCTGTTGGGGGCTGCAGTGTGGAGAACACTCCAGTTGAATCCCACGGTGAACACAAGGCCCTGCCGGGCAGCCCGGGACCGACAGACTCTCGCCCAACGTTCGCTCAGCCCAGGGTGTTCACCCCAGAAAAGCAGGCCCACCCGCAAAAGCACACATCCTGACAACTCCCCTCTCTAAAAGCTGCACCCAGTTCTTCCCATACTGGAAAAGAGGTGCTTATTTGGAAAATAACCAAAATAGAATATATCTTTCTATACAGTTATAGGATTTGTTTTTTTTAAAAGCCAGCATATCTGATAATTCTCCTCCTGAGTCGAACAGGCGCAGATTCTCTCACACTCACACACACACACACACACACACACGCGCGCACGCGTTACTGCAGACTAAATGTCTGTGTCCTCCCAAACTTCCTGTGTTCAGATCCTAACCCCACTGTGATGGCATTAGGAGGTAGAGTCTTTGGGAAGTGATTTTGTCATGAGGATGGAGCCCTCACGAATGGATTAGTGCCCAGGTCAAAGGGGCCCCAGAGAGCTCTCCAGCTCTGTCACGTGAGGACACAAGAAGTCGGTAGTATGTAACCCGGGGGGGCCCTCACCAGATCCCGCCCATGCTGACATCCAGATCTCAGACTTCTAGCCTCCAGAACTGTGAAAAAATAAACTTCTATTGTTCATAAGTCACCTGGTTTATTACTTTGTTAAGCAGTCTGAACTCAGACAGACACACACACACTTGTGTGTGTGCACAGGGGCACTTAAAAGTCCAGATTCCTTGAAGGGAAAATAATCCAAAGCCCAAATGCCCACCTGTTTCTCTAAATTCAGCAGATGTACTTTCCTTCTTTGTGAATGGAACCAACTAGTATGTTCTCTGAGATGCAGACACAGAGCTTGGAAAGAGACCACCAGTAGTCACTGTAAAGAAATCGTCCTACCCCGAGGTGAAGACAGGACCTGGCTGTTGCCTCCAGATTGCCCTGTGAACTGGTAGTGTAACTCAGTGGTGCTCCTCTCTGCCCCCACCACCTTGCTAGATCCTTCCAAGGTATGCAGTAACACCCCCTCCCCTCTGTCCCCAGGGGGCTGCACTGGCCGAGAAGGCTGAGGGCAGGAGGCCAATCTTAACCAGCCACTTTTCACCCTGCAATTTGCCTCCTAAACTAAGCCCATTACTATGCAAACTCCTCATCATGGGCACAGTTAACAAGCAGAGGTCTTTGCGTATTTTAATGGCTGACAAAGAATACTTAGCCTTGGACCAAAATAGCATGTTACTTTCCTAACCAAGCAGACATTCAGTAAGAGACTGGCAGGGCTCAAAGCAAAGCATTATGCACTGACATCATCCAATGGAAGTGTCTGTCTAGTCTTCAGACAGAGCATACGCTCAGGGCCCCCGACTCATCTGATAATGACAAGTCAGGATCTTCCACACTGGCCACACTTTTGAGGCCGATGTGGTTCACATTTAATGTTCATGCTTAAGTCAGCTTCCCAAAAGCACCCGGACTCATTTTACAACAATATCCTTTGAATGCCCGACTCTGAGCAAGGAAGTCATAATCCATGATATATGATCACACATTTGGACATACCTACTTGGACCAAATTAATCCCTTTATGATTAAGGAATAACACCTCATCTGTAGGTGCAAGCCACTGTATGTTCCTGGGCCCCAGGGCTGGTCACAGTGGTACTGTTATAGTAAGTCCACTTACACTGAAAGCTTAAGGAAAGGTCATTGGGGAAAGAAAGGGAGGAAAAAAATCACACAGAAAAATGTGTGGCTGGGGTCACAAAGACTAGGAGAGACAGGACCCAGGGCCAGCATTTCTAGAGTGTCTTTTAAGCACCAAGGGGTCACTGGACTTATTTCCAGGGCAGGAACAGTGGTCAATCATCCAAGCTAACTGACCAGGTGGAAGCGGGCCCAGAGGCCTGACCGTACTGAAAGGCCCTCCTTGCTAATGCTCCTGTCGTTGTCCTGGTCAGCAGCAACTTGGAGGACCCTAGGAGAGTGAGGGGCAGGATGAGAGCTGTGCATGGTCAGGGCACCCTCATCAGCTCTTTTGGAAGAGGTCCCAATTCTTCTTAGTCTGGGAAGCAGAGTGCCAGGAATGGCGGGGCGGTGGCGGGGGGAGGGTTGTTGCTGTCCCTGCTGACTAGCGAGGCTGCATCAGGGCCATCTTGGGGTCCAGTGGGACAAGCTGGTCAAGGCCGATTCCTTATGGAGTCACCTGGGGCAGTAGCCCAACCCAAAGGACAACGTAAGTCATGGGCACTGCAGGGGAAAGCTTTGGCCTGAGAGTTAGGAGCAGTGTACCACGTGGACATTAGGTTAGTTCCGTGCTCTCAATCCTGGCTGCACAGCGGACTCCCTCGGGGAGCACTAGAAATCACTGAAGCCTGGACCTACCTCCCAAGACTCTGACTTACTGGTCTGGGTGTGTCTGCGTAAGGGGCTTTTAAAAGCTCCCAGGGAATTCCAGTGAGTGGGACAGTTGAGTCTCATTGAACAGCCATCTCCCATGTCCCACACAGGCCAAAAGTGGCTGAGAATCGACTCCTGACACACTCCATTTACTCACCTTACTCTCCTGTGTCAGCAAACCTGGGAATGAAATGATCATAACCAACCCCTAAATAATAAATTGTCTCTTTTACCCTTGAACGAGCATCTTCTAAGGTTTAACAAGCAAAGGGCAAGGGGGTTAATTAGGCTGGAGAAAGACCAAAGATTTGCAAGTACAAACAGGTGGGTGATGTATGTAATATATCCACGTTACCTACATACAAAGCACTAGTTCTGTGTTCTCTGGGAGCAAAACATGATCTCTGAGAGCAGGAAGGGACAGGCAGACACCTAGGCCAACTGCCTCTCTACTCACAAAAAAGAATTTCCTATATGGCTCTACTGTTCCCTAAGCAAGAATCCCCCTTCCTGGCTACAAGTTGGGCCACCAAATGGCACAGTTACCCCTTCACAGGAGTGGAGGAAGAGATGGCGTCAAGGATACCTCAATTATAAGGTGATGGGGGAAGCTGAGGTCATGACTACTTCACACCTGTTCAGTTATTATGACCAAAAAACCCTATCATAAAAATAACACCTTAATATAGTCACAAGACATCCGCAAGCTTGTAATTTATTTGCATTGGTACTTATGTCTTTCTGCCAATGACCAAAGTCCGTTCCTCAAACAGAACTGAACCAGCCCAGACAGTGAGCTGCGCCGGTGAGGCCCATGCCGCCCCCTCCTGTGTGTCTCTGGGGAGGGGCCATGCTTAGCCAACAGCAGGTGCTCAATCACAGCTGCTGAATGCACCAAAGAACGCCTTCACCAGGCGGGTGTATTCCTGGACTTTTCCCAAAGAGCTCCTGACCTTGCACTTGATGCTTTTCCACACGATTATTAGTGGGCCTGATCTATTTAATACATGAGTTCCCAGTCTGGTCAACAGAGCCTAGAACTCATCCTCACAAAGCTTCCCAATGCCTCAGGACAAGGTTACAGGGAAGGGGCTGGGGACAGCGAGAAGTCTCACTCCAACCTCACACTCTCGGTGAGGACATCTCTTGGCTTCTGTTGTTGACTTAAAGTCTCAAAGCTTCAAGGTGCCCAACCAGGACCCAGCAAGAAAAGGCTTGGGGCACGGCGCCTAGAAAGCAGAGCTGTCTTTTTGGCAGCTAGAAAATCCCTTTGTAAAATGTTATGAGATCTCACACTTTTTGGGCAAAGCCTCCATCCCCTGGTTCTTATATCTCCATATCACAGTACAGCGATGGTTTGAGAAGTTCCATTCTGGTGATTGTAATCTAGAAAGTGAGCCATGTGGGTGACCTGAGACCAAGGTGGATAATGATGAGCTGAAAGCTGTAGTGGAAGCGAATCCAACTCAGCCTGTGCGTGAATTAGCAGCAAGGTTTGATGTTACTCTTCCAACAATATTGGACCATTTCAAACAAATGGGCAAGCTAAAGAAGCTCGATAGATGGGAACCGTTGAATTAAATGAGCATCAGAAGAGAAATCGTCTGGAAGCTTGCCTTTCTTTGCTGTCACAACATAAAGGCAAACCATTTCTACACCGTATTTTTTTACGTGTGATGAAAAATGGATTCTTTCTGACAACTGCGAGCATTCAGCACAATGGTTGGATAAAGATGAAGTGCTGAAACAGTCCAAAACCGAATATTCATCCAAAAACACTAATGGTGTCTGTTTGGTGGTCCAGCACTGATATTATCCATAACAGCTTCATGAAACCTGGTCAATCGATTACAGCGAATGTCCACTGCAACCAACTGGATGAAATGATGAGGATGCTTATGATTAAACAGCTGAGATTGGTCAATAGAGACAGGCCAATCCTCCTGCAAGACTACATGTCGCAAAAAACAATGCTGCTCAAACTACAGAGGCTGAACGTGGAAACTGTCTGTCATCCACCGTATTCACCAGACCTTGCACCAACTGACTAACACTTCCTTCCAGGCTTTGGACCACTTCTTGCAAGGAAAAATACTCAATTCTCAACAAGCTGTAGAAAATGCCTTTCACGATTTCATCACCATTAGCTCTCCAGGCTTCTTTGCTGCTGGCATAAACAAGCTTCTATTAAGATGGCAAAACTGTGATGATAGTTTAGGCGCACACTTTGATTAAGCTAAACTTGAGATATAAGCTAAACTTCTGATTTGAAATTGGACATTTCACATTTAATGACCTAATATAAACCTAAGAATTATGCTATCATTTACGTATCTTTTGTGAAAATGCTGGTTTTCAAATACTAGGCTCTCTTAGAGTAAAATGCACCTCTAACACCCCACTGTTATTTGCTTCACTTCTCTAACACAGCTTTAACTTGTCAAAGGCCACAGCACCATTAGTTTGCTCCCCGGTCAGCAAATACATTACAATAACATTGTTCATGAGTTGGCAAAGTGTAAAGCCAAGATTCCAGATATTCCTTTAGCAGAAGTCAAATCAGACTGTGCTCATCCAAAAAGCAAACTGTTTTGCACCAATACATATGCGTTCACAGATGAAGAAAGAAAGTCAGCTGTCACCTCTTAATAGAAGAGACATAGTCTTAAAGCAAAATGGCCTTAGCTTCAGCCTGAGGACACATTCATTACGTATGTGCTTAGTTTTGGATCTAAAGCTTTGTGCAGCAGCAAACGTGCTGATGAAAGTAAGCATGGCCCTGACTCGCTCACCTGGCAAGGGCTGCTTGTTAAATGGTAGAAGAAATCCCAGAGGAGAGCCTGGACTCTGACATTACAGTGGCACACTGGCAGGGTGAGGTCACCAGGCTGGGGAGACATGCAGAACATCCAATCTGGACCAGTCAGCCCGATGCCTGCCATGGCCCCAAGCAAGGGGCACACAGCTGGCTTGCTTCATGCAAGGAAAACCTCCTCTTCCAGCCCCAGCTAACACATAACACGCCTAAAGCCAGATCAAAACCCAGAACACAGACTGAAGCAATTCAAAATCCCCAGGGCGGTCCCTGGGGTCTTCCTTGCAAAGGAAGGAAAATAGGATTATCTTTAAGAAAAGGAAGGATGGTTAGATTTTTTTATTTAAAAAAAAAAAAACACAAAAATGCTACAAAACTGATTTTGAATTTGGCTATGTTTTAAAGTTTCCAGCTGATGAATCAGGCAAAAATCAAATTAAAATCAAAATACTAAAAGTTGTCAATCAGCTTGTTCAAATAAAATCTGTTTCTACATTTTTATAAGCGGGTCAAGAAAGTGACTCTCTAAATGTTTACAGAGAATACAAAAGGCACTTGGCTTGCCTGAGTTTACTTTTGTCTCAAGGGTTCTCATTAGACTTGCCAAATCCTGGAAAACCAAGGTGAGAGGTTAGCTCTGTGTTCAGAGCAGACAGAGACCTGTCACCAGGACTTAACAGCAGCCAGGAATTCATCCCTGCAGGTCCTCCAGCCTACCCTGCCCGCTGCTGCCCAGCTAATCCCACAAAACACCCTTTCCATCACGTTGGTCCCCAACTCAAAGATCCACAGTGATTCCCTCTGGGAACAAGTTCAAACTACTCTGACAAAGGGAGTTGAGGGGCAGTTGGAAAACAGCAGCACAGCACACGTGGCCGTCTTGAAGGCACCTGCCCAGTCTCCCGGGACATCCGTGGGGTTTCAGGATATCAAAGGGCCAGCCCAGGGCCACTGGCTGAGTGACAGTGCTGCATTCTAACTCACACTCAGCCTTATCCCGGAGGGAGGGGTCCTGCCCTACACACTCATGGCATGGGCAGAACAGCAGGAGCCAGAAGCAGGTACCGTATAATGGTTGAAAAAAAATCAGGGTCCATAAAGGTTCTGTGTGGCTGATGAGATAAACAGCCTTGATCTTGCTACAGAACACACTGGACATATGTTGGGTAGGGGGTGACAAGTGGGGGCCACGCCAGGACAGGCTGAGGGTGGGAGGAGATACTAGAAAGGAAAAACCAGTGAAAGCAAAAGAGCCGGCTGCTTCTGGAGAGAAAAGAGCCCTGGGGATCTAACACAAGCCCAGGGAGTTTGGGCCGACTCATGATGTTCTGTGCAAGTGTCAGGATTCAAGGAGTTAAATCCAGATGTTCTCTGCAAAGGGGATCCCTGAGCCAGGTAGGAGGAAGGCTGGGGATGCAGCATCCAGGCCAGACCAGGTGTGCAACACCTGGAGGAGAGCAGCCTGTGGCAGGAGGTCTGAGGGGTGTGTGCATGTCAGGACAGGCTTCCCACACGCATGCCTTCCCAGAGCCACACAGGACAGAATACCGCGTTCAGGTGAGGCATAGGGAGAATTCCTTGAAGCACGGTCTGGCCTCAGGAGCCAGGACCTAGACAGGCTCCCCACCAGATGGCCAGGGTTGGCTCCAGGAGGAATTGGACAGAGACCCCCAACGGCCATGGGAACAGGCTGGCCTCACGTGCACGTGGAACAAATGTGTGCACATGTGTGCATGGGGGGGTGCATGCATGCACCCACATAGAGCATTTCAGTCTGACACCAGAGCACAGGAGGTGCAGGAACACCTGCAGGGCTTATGTGGGAAACTAAGGGTGCAGACAGTGGGCCGGAGTTACTTCCGTAGACAAAGGCTGAGTGGAACTTGTCCCTGAGCCTTCGGAAGGGCTGCGAGCACCCTTGTCTGATGGAGCCCAGCCTTCACTCATCTCCAGCCTTCTCAGGGTCTCATCGTGGACACTTTTTGCTACTCAGAGGGGCCCTTCTCTTAAACACCCCACGCCTGATAATGGCCCGAACACTAGTGACCTCACCCTTCTTTCCCACTCATTGGGATGACTTACTGTTGCTTTGGGCGAATGCCTTTACGTGCAGAAGACTTTCTCTGCCAGACACACATTTATTTTCCATTAGAATGGAGAATGAAGACCCTCTGTGCCCCGCGCTATCGGCTGGCAGCACAAAGACTGGGGAAGGGTGAGGGAAGGCCCAACCCCGCTGCAGGTGCACTCCCCTCCCTGCCTGCACGCCTGGGACCGCGGAGATGTCAATGGAGCTAATTTAATTAGAATCAGCAGGGACTCGGGCGGGGCTAGTTACAGCCAAGTCGGTATTTAATGGGACCTTCAGGAAGCTGCCTTCCCAGTGAGGACACAGCAGAAATGCTCCCCGCAGCTTCTCCCTCGGTTTCCAGCTTGACCTTTCCCCGTTCTGAAGGGCCTTCAGCAGAGATGGATTTTGACAGCCCGCAACAGCATGCAATTATTTATAGCAAATTAGGGATTGATGGGGTTTCGTAAATCTTTATTTTCTAGGAGGTTTTCAGATTAACTGTGGCGCACACTCAACAGCAGTTTATGGCAACAAAGATTGATGCCTCTTCCTTGCGTATCCGAATTATCTCAGATTCCTTTCCGGAAGCCTTTTAAACAATGGCTGTTTCTCCTTGGCCACCCATATTTATTCCCTTTATTGAAAGCTGAATGGGGACTGGGTACAGCTGAATCACTGGCCTCGTAATAAGGGATTTATGGAGTAAGGGATGCCCCACGGGGCACCAAATCTCAGTTCAAAAGAAAATTTAGCATCTGCTTTACCCTCCCGCCATCCGCCCAAATCCTACTTTCCTCCTAAGACACAGTGTGAGGTGCCACCTGCTTTGCAAAGCTGCCCCTGACATTTTCTGAATTCCTACCACGCTTGGTATCTTTACTACATTGGTAAATATTCCTATCTAAATCTTGTAGACAGGCTGACTTTATTCTTACTACTTTACATTTACTTATCTCCAACCCGAATGCAGGTATCCTGAGGACAAATAACTTAGTTTCTTTGAAAACCCATCGATGACTAGCACATTACCTGGTACACAGTGGGTACTCAATAAATCTCCAGGGCACAGCAAGACCAACTCTGCTGCTACAGCTGACCCACAATGGGCAAGGATGAATCTTGAAAGCTCCAGGGGGTAATTTTTAACATTTTTCCTCTGAGACCATTGGTGAACCAGCAGAAACTCAGGCCATTTCAGGAATAAAGTTGAAAAACAAAAAGCCAGGACCTCAGAAATCATCCAGAACATTGATGTTCAAATTTCTTTTGAGCAGCAGAATGATTTTTTCCCCAAACTAAATTTTACACCACATCCCGAAATATAAGACAGATTAGAATAATCATAAATTGTATAAATTTAAGTGTAAAGTATTGACTTACAACTCAAGCACTGTAAGAGGAGTAAAGCTATTTTAGGGCACAAACAAATGTGAAACCAGAAGTTATGGGTGACATTTCTAGTCTAAAATCAACCTCAGCATTTGATGTTTCTTTTGGTCTTAGTTGTACAGTGGGGACATAATCACCATTGACAGAGATAAGTAGGTGCCCATAGTAACCATTTAAAAACATCTCAGGACCCAATTCAATTTAATAGATTTGGCAGGTGAGGCTTACTTGCACAAACTCAACCTACTCTAGCAGCATGAGTTAGTTAATGCATGGTTTATTAGTTAATTAATGCACAGGTCACCAGTGTGTTAGGCTTTGCTATAGAATGCTATTGAGTTTACATTTTACTGCAGTTAAAAACCACTTTAGTATATGTATATATTTTATATATATAGTATATAATATATATACATGAAAATTCTATCTGAAAATGTTAAACAGAGTTACTCCAAATGACCAACAATTCCACTCCTAGGTATGTAAGGCCTAGAAAAATACAAACATACATCCACACAAAAACTTATACGGGAATGTTCCCAATAGCATTATTCACAATAGGCAAGATGTGAAAACTCAAACGTCCGCTAACTAATGGATGCATAAAATGCAGTATAATCCAGCCATAAGCAGGAGAGAAGAACTGATACGTGCTGGAACACGAACCAGGAAAACACTGTTAAGCCAAAAGGGCCAGTCCCAGTAGACCACAAAGTATATATATGACTGATTTACGTGAAATGCCCAGGGGCAAATCCACAGAGACAGAAAGTAGATTAGTGGTGGCTGGGGATGGGAGAGGGAGGACTGGGAAGTGACCACTAATGATGACAGGTTTCTTTATGGGGGTGACGAAAATGTTCTAATATTAAGATAGGGGTGACGGTTGCACAACTTTGTCAATATACTAAACACCACTGAATAGTAACTTTAACTGGATGGCATATTAATTATACATCAATAAAGCTATTAAAATATATATGATATATAAAATTTACATATGTAAAAAAATATACAGTTAAAAACATGTAGTGAAAATGAATCCACTGTTTTTGGAACTCCTAAAGTCCTTGCTGAGACCTCTAGAACTCCAGATAATACAATTTGAAAACTAACTGTGGACCTACTTCAATTTCCTTTTACTGGAGATTTGCAGCCCGAGAGGTTGAAGGACTTGCCCAGGCCAGAGTTAGATGGTGGGAGAAGCAGGAACAGAGACCAGACGATCTAATTTCAGAGCCGTTCCCTTTACTTTGGAGTGTAGATTAAACTGGTCCCGTGGGTGTCTGTCCGAGGCCCTCAGCAGCAGGCGCCGGGTTAGAACTGAAGGCAGTGGACATGGGCAAACCCTTTTTCAAAGGCTGATCCTATTTTCGGGAGGGGAACACATGAGCACCTTCATCACCCAAGAAGGAAGACAATACACCATCCTGGGTGCTTCTGTCAGCATTAGCAGAGGTAGTTTAATTCTTAACAGCTCACTCAGAGCCTTTTGAAATTATTAGTGCACCTGCCTCACCGTATACGTAATTAGCCACCACAGTTCTAATTACCAGGCTGTTCACGAAAGGTTTCCAGAGTGAATCTGCGGCATGAGAGCCGTGCCTAAAGCCGCATGAATATTCACTTAGATGCAATGCGGATTCCACTGCTCCTGGACTCAGCTATCTCAGAAGTCTGAAAGGAGCCTTTAAGCCAAGACTTTGGTTACTGTGGAAAATAATATATTCTTAACTACTAGGAGGGTGGGAGATACACTGTTTACAACCAACGTTTTCAGAAAGTGACAGGCTAAAATAAATGGAATCAAATACCACTGATTTTCCTAAGGGTGTTTAATAGTGTCATTCTTTAGGGAGAGACCCTTAAACTGGTGTCACTGGACCTTCTAGGGATTCTGTGAACCTTCAAAAATCAGATGCCAAGTGTGTACGTGTGTCCACGTGTCCATTTTCCCCTCTCATTTAACAAAGAGTGTATGGTCCCAAGAAAAGATTAGAATCCACTGTTACAGCACAAAGGATGACGCTAACAGCGGTGACGACAGAGTCAGGAAGGGCAGGGATCCAAACCCAATGCTGTCTCTTCTACTGTGTGACTTTAAGCAAGTCATCATTGTCATCATGATTGCTATAATCACCACATGCACACAAATATTCAGTCCCAGCTGCTGGGTATACAAAGAATTATAAAGAAATGTAAGACTTGGACCCTGTTCTAGGTGGTTCATGACCTAAGACAGGACAGACTCAGCTCTGAAACTTTCAGACTTTGGTCAATACTTACAGCCCAGAGCTTGGAACGCAGGCAAACTCTGAGCTGTGCCGGGTTCAGCAGGTGTGAGGCTGATGGGGTCGTGGGGAACCAGTGTTCCCACAAAGGCACAGTGGTGGGTGGGAGCCAACACGTACCTGTGCCAAACCCGTGCCTTTGTTAGATGCTAGGGCTTCAGAAGGTGTGTCAGGGATCTTGGAAAAAGAGATGACCATCAAAGCAACGCCAAAAGAAGAGATGAGGTCCCTTTCTGAAAAATGAGTAGACTCCCAAGGATCACAAGAGAAATAATACCACTTTATGAAAAGGAAAAAAAGGACAGCAAAACAGACTTGGCAAGCTCTGTCAGGAAAGGGAAGTGTGGATAAGGACGAGCAGGGCTGATGAGAACGGCACAGATCAGGGAAAGGCTCAAGGCACAGGACCCCTCCTTACCCTCCACCACCCTGGGACTGAGCTCACCGCATTATAAACCGTCACGTACTCGTGCCTGCAGTCACCCAGCCTTCCTGTGTGATCACCCACTACAAGGTGCTGCTGAATTGAGGATGACTAGAGCACAGGCCCTGTCTTCAAGAGCAACCTGGTGGACAGATGTGTTAGGAGAGAATTATAAAAACGGAGAGTTCATTGACTGATGTACTATGGGAGGATGACCCTAGCCCAGGGTGGAGACACGTAGGAGCAAATCAGAGACAGCTTCCTGGTGTTCGCACCAGGACGGACCCTGGAGATCACTAATCTGGGAGAGGAGACCACAGTCCATCTGGACAGGTCACATCTTAATGAAACCCAATAGCCGCCACTCTGTCCCCCTAATAATTTAACCTCTAAAGGAAAAGAGCAAACGTTCACCTTCTTTGCAGCCGACACTACAGGAAAAGGCAGTCTTCACCTATTCTCTACCAAGTGGACTTTCACAACGTCCTTTGAAACTGAGGCTGTCGGGCATCAAGACGAGCAAGGCTCACTCTGGTGCTGAACTGAGCCTGTGAAACCGGCTCTGAGATTTAATGCCTCGCCATCATCCAGGGCCCATTTTCCTGGGTTCATGAAAACCCAGCAATCTGGCTGCTGCTATTAGACCAATAAAACGCACAAGGGGCATAAACGGACCCAAGGCCCACACACACACACGCTGCTGGAGATGCCCTGGGTGTGCGGTCTTGGAATCCAGATCACAGCACGCTCCGGAGGCCAGAGGGCAGGTGTGGATGAAGGGGGACATGGTTCCGCGTGTGGCCAGGCATGCCTTCACACAGCTCTGAGGCTCTTAGGAAGGACAACAGACCACATCAAATGCAGGCGGGCCCTCGTTACATGTTTATATTTCCTTTTGGGTAAATTGGCACCAAGCACTCTGCTAAGGGCTTTAAAGACATCTTCGCATTTAATTCTCACAACAGCCTTCTAACATGGGTACTATGCTGACTCCTTCCCATTTCATAGATGGAGAAACTGAGGTTCCAACATGGTATGTAACTTGCCTGAGGCCACACAGCCAGGAGATGGCAGGTGAGGATAACTTCTCTGCTAAGCGGTCTAAGATCCCATTCTTTCCTGCATCTCTGCCCTTCCAGAGCAGCAGAGGGACAGAGGACAGCTGGGCCATCCCCCTACTCTCCCACCCTGGGCCAGCCTGCAGCCATAGCCACCCCCAAATCCAGGCTGAGCCACCCGCCCAGGCTGCAATGACCCCACACAGTGGCAGACTCCAGTGAGAGGAACCACCAGGTTTTCAAAGGATCCTGGGGACAGCCTGAACAGTCACGCGCCGCTTCAAACCTCCTCACGCACTCATCCCAGCAACGGGGCATCTATCCCACAGCCTTGCAAATTCTGATGACTTCCCCAGAACTTGGTTTCAAAAGAAGTGAAGCTCTTTTACTGTTTCTGCTGCATTTGAAAAAAAAAAAAAAAAGCTCTTTTAGCTTCAAATGACTTCAAAGTTTTTTTTCAAATGAAAGTTATTTTACTGAACTTTGGAAGGATGACTTGGGTTTTAAAAGAATAAACTCTGGAGGCCTGGGTTGGGCTGGAGGGTGGGGGGATTTGCTCCGAGACCTCAGAGGCCCCACTAGCGTTAGCAATAATGTTGCTGCTGGGTGTGGTGATGCCTGCAGTCCCAGCTACCAGGAGCCCAGGAGTTCCAGACCAGCCTGGGCAACGTAGAGAGACCCCATCTCAGTATTAAAAGAAAGAATGAACTTTTCTGACAGGCCAGGCAGCTGCTCTGTGAAATGTCCGGTGTTACGTGTTTAATGAGTTTAATCATTAGATCAGGCCTTCAGGTGGCTCTGACTAGTCTCTGACATCAGAGATGCCTAAAAACATCCTGGAGGGTTCCTGCTTTGTGCAAATGGGAACACGCACCGATCTGATCACCCTTCTCCAGCATCCAGGGCCCCATCAGCAGGGACACGGACAGGGCAGCTGAGCAGGCAGAGTGACTCCAGATGGAGGCAGTGGAGTGGCCGAGGGAGCTTCCTCCAGGTTCCACATCAGTCCCTGGCCAGGGACACAGCTTTGCTCCATGCTCTGTTTTTCCTCAAAACGGTAAAATATATATAACATAAAATTTACCATTTTAAGTCTACAATTTAGTGGCACTGAGTACCTTTACGCTGTTGTACGACCATCACTACCATCCATCTCCAGAATTTTTTCATCATCCTGCACTGAAACTCTGTCCCCACTGAATGCTAACGCCTCATTCCCCGCCTCCCCAAGCCCCTGGCAACCACCATTCTACTTTCTGTCTCTGTGAATCTGACTACTCTAGAGACCTCACGTAAGCGGAATCATACACTGTCCTTCTGTTATTGGCTTGTTTCACTTAGCGTGTCTTCAAGGCGCTTCCATGAAGCAGCATGTGTCAGAACTTTCTTCCTTCCCAAGGCTGGAGGATATTCCATTTTACGTACATTCCTCGCTTGTTTATCCACTCGTTCCCCAATGAATACTTAGGCTGCTCCCATCTTCTGGCTGTTGAACATGGGTATGCAAATTCCATGTCTGTTTTTTCCCCTACTCTGAAAGGGCAAGCTGGCGGCAGTGCCATGAGCCGCCCCAGGGTTGGGGTTGCCCTTGGGTGGCCCTGAGGGGCCTCGGGTGTAAAACCAGCAGAGGCAATCCCCTGCGCTCCCACGTGCAGTCCTGCCCACACGGCTGCCAGCGTCACCTTGAGAGCCGTCAGCCTGCAGCTGCGTTTAAGTGTGGGCTTGGACTGAAAAGCACGAGCTCCTGCACACCCCCTCTCCTCCCTTCTACGTGGATCTTGGTCTTGCCCTCAAACACATGCCCCCTCCCCTCGTATGAGGCAGAGCTACCTGCTGAACTCCCCAAGGGCATACTCGTGGGCTTGGGGGGTGGCGAAGGGCAGTCCTAGCTTGGAATGGCCCCTTCTCCCTCCCTCCCTCTCGCCCCACTCCCACTGGTATGCAGACCCTCCCTGCTCCCACGGCCTCCCGGGCATCCCTCTGCTGCAGCCCTGCGCTCCTGGGGTGGGCTTTTCTGTCTGGCTCTCCTAAGTGACTTAGGGCTCCCCAGGTCCAGGGCTGTAACTCCTATCAGATGCACAATAAATGCCTGTTGAGTGACTGAACAAACCAAAAATACTCAGCACCCCCAACATGTCCAAAGTAATTAGCACTAAATCAACACCATATAAATTATAATCAACGGACTCTAACCAATATGATTTCCATATGGACGGCACCCTGTTAGCCTTTTCAATTATATTTTGAAAGAGCTAACATAACTACAGAAAGAGGAATCTGGTAAAGGAAACAGACCCTGGATTTCCAAACAGCTTTGGAAAAAACTGGCCTACGGCTGCACCATATGAAGCATGACGATTCTCCATGGGGGAGGACAAGCCCAAGGGGCCCAGTGCCCTCAGCGTATCTGGGTCCCGTTTGCTCCGTGGTTGCTCAAGTTTCCAGCCATATAAGAGGAAAGATTCAGGAAGTCTCCCAAAGAAGCCTGGCAATTTTTTTTTTAATTAAAAAAAAAAAAATGAAAAGATGCAGAATTGAAATGACCACTAAGCAAACATAGAATTATAAAGCATAGTCCCAGGAGAGGAGGGGAAATAATTTCCGCTGATAATGATCTTAAGATTAGCTTTATCAAGTGCATCAAGCACATGGCAGTGAATGAGTGATCTGGTTTCTATTTCCGGCGTCCCCTTGTCCTGGTTAAGTCATTCGGAGCTGATTTCAACTCCTTGTTTGTTTTGCTACAAAATGGGGGAAATGCCACCCTTCCTACTCCGTTCTGACCTTCGGCAGAGAAATCACGTGCAGCACAGACACTGCAGGACACCCCAACTTCTGATGAGGAGCCACCCTGAGAACTCCACATGCCCCTGCAAATGGAGCCCTCTGCAGCCACTCGCTGTCACAAGTGGAAGGGGGTCTGAGGACGAGGAAGGAGCCCCATAATGCATTAGTTACTGAGAAAAGGACACTTAAAAAACGGCACATGCAATTTGACCTCTAATTTTTAAAAAATCTGCATCTATACATACACCTTAAAAATTATAACTGACAGAACCAACCCACCCATGTGTGCACATGTTCTACACTAAAATATTAACTGGTCAGCTCTGGGTGGTAAGTTTATGAACAAATTGAATTTCACTCTGTTTTTTCCAAATGTTTCATGCAAGCATTCCTTTTTATTATCAGAGAAAAAATACATTGTTTTAAAAAATGATGCATTCAAATTATATATAGAGATATAAATATGTATATGTATATATGTATACTGTTATGGTATCCTGGGTAGGATTAAAAAATCAGTTGGCAACATTATTGAACATACTAGAAGGGCAAGAAACAGAATAAAAGGTTAATAAGATGGCTTCCTGTGAATGAGTAACTTCTTAGTTGCTTGCACACACACATACAAAATCCCTAGAATCACTTTTCTCCAGCAGCCAGAAAATCACTCATTTTCCTTGAAATGTGAATTTTCAGGCATTGTGTTTGTTAAAGGAATCACTGCATTCAAACCAGCCCTCCCTCCCACCTTGTAACTCGCCCCTGTATGAGAGATTGAGAGATTGCTTCCAGACAGAGGAGGAAAGGCTTTAGCAGTACCATTCACAAAAGCCAAGAAGAAGAACCAAGTATCCATCAAAGGATGAAAGAATAAGCGAAACGTGGCGTGTACATACAATGGAACATCACTCAGCCTCAGACAGGAAAGGAATTCTGACATGTGCCACAGCATGGAGGACGTCATGCTAAGTGAAATAAGCCAGTCACACAAGGACAAATACTGTCTGATTCCACTTATTTAAGGTACCTAGAGTAGTCAAATTCACAAGATAGAAAGAATGGGGGTTACCAGGGGCTGGGGGTGGGGGCAATGGGGAGCTGTTTAATGGGTATAGAGTCTCAGTTTCATAAGATGAAGAGTTATGGAGATTGGTTGCAGAACAAAATGAATACACTTAACATTACTGAAATGCACACTTAAAAATGGCTAAAAGATGATAAATTTTGATGTTTTACCCCAATTAAAGATTTTTTAAAAATTATATAGCAAATACGGGTATGCATGGTCAAACAGAGTGCAAAATGGACACTGGAGATTCAGAAAAGGGGGAGGGAGGGAGAGGGATGAGGGATGAAAAATTATCTGTTGGGTACAATGTACACTATTCAGGTGACAAGTACACTAAAAGCCCAGACTTCACCACTATACAATTTGTCCATGTAACAAAAAACCATTTATGTCCCCTAAATCTACTGAAATAAAAAAATTATCTAGCAAAAGGAAAAAAAGCATTAGCATGGCATTGGTTTGCACTCTCTGCTCAGTTTGATTTGCAGATGCATGAAGGAATTTCTGGCACACGGAAACCCCTTTTCCTGACATTAGACCTTTCAAGTGGGAGCCTGGCCTTTAGTTAAACCTAACATGAGGAAAGAATCTGATTCCTGTTTGCGCAGCTGGCAAAGTGTGCCCAGATGCCTGCTGGTGTGCCTAGGCACTGCCCAGCACCGGGGCCTGGCGGGGGTCCCTGGGAGGATGCCATCAGGGCCAGGTGTGCACTGGCTGCTGGTCCTATGACGATGGGCACTGGCCAACATCGACCTGAAATAGAGACCAGCCAAGAACAACACACTTGCACGGGATGGCTACACCCTGCAGGCTACAGAGAGCTACTGGATCCTAACTCGCAAAGTGAAATTAACCACCGATGCCGTATCTGGGTGATTCGAGATAAAAGAGCCTTTAGATACTTCAGGGGAAAGTGGTATTTCTGACTACATTAAGTTTTTGAAAGAATTCCACTTCCTTCCAAAGGAGTGTGATGAAAGACCACCACGGGGGCCACGGAGCCCCAAAGGTTGCGTGGCATAGTGGTTAGGAACCTGACCCTGGAACCAGCATAACTTTTTAATCCTGGGATTTTAGATGACCTCAGTAATCTCCTTGTGCCTCAGTTTCGCCATCAGGGAAACACGACCTATCTTAAAGGACTCTTACATAATAGATTACATGTTAAAATTTTTTAAGCTCTTGCTTTTAAAACTTGTTAAAGAAAACAAATCCTAATGACTATATTTATACAGCAAAAAGCAGTTGGGAAAGACATGCTCCTCCGTGCAGGGAAGGAAGGACCCTTCCCTCCTCCCAATAACTGTAACCTGCTTCCTGGTGTTAAATGACCACACAGTGAAGCAGTCTGACGTCACTACAAATCCACGCTCACCAGTTAAGAACAGGCACTCCTCACTGCCCACAGCCTGCTATGTTTCTCCATCCACTCCCTCTCCGTACTCCCAAAATGCTACCTCGTCCATTCTTTTTCCTCTTCAAACCCTCTCCCAGCCCCTCCTGCATCCTCTCTCAGCAGCCCAGGCTTCCCTGCCAGGACCCTGCCTGGTTCTGCGCCCGTGTCTTGGCCACCCTGTCCCTGTTTTTGCCGCTAGGTGCTCCTCTACTCCACCTCTCCGTACAGAAGACCCTCCGAGGTTTGGACTTTTTTGTCTCCTTACACCCCCAACCACCATGATTTCATCTTCACCTTTGGCTTTGAACATCATCTAAATATATACTGATGACATCTAAACCTGTTTCTCTAACACTCTGCCCCTTGCTTTGAAGCTCCAGGCTCCTGAATATCCAAGTTCCTTTTTAAAATTTACTTGTGGCATCTTCACAGGTGGCTCAAACTTCGTGTGCCAAATTCAATTTCCTCCTCCTCCTCCATTAAGCCAGCCCTACTCACGTCACCCCATTTCAGTGGTACCAGTGATCTCCAAGAAGCCAAGCCAAATTCAGGACAGTGTTTGTTTGTTTTGTTTTTTAGAGACAGGGTCTTGCTCTGTCACCCAGGCTAGAGTGCAGTGCATCATCATTACAGCCTCACACTCCTGGGCTCCAGTCATCCTCCTGCCTCAGCCTCCCAAGTAGCTGGAACTACAGGCGTGCACCACCATGGCTGGCACCCAGGAGTTATTTTCGACACCCCCTCCCCAACACATCCACTTTCAGTCCCTCACCAAGCACTGTCCTGTCTGTTTCTGAAATAGACCTTGAACGCTCCATGTGCCTGACCACCCCCGCCTGACCCGCGCCACCCTCTCTCTCGCCTAGTTTCCTGATCAGCCAGCGTGAGCCAACTCCATCTTGTGGCTCCATGCTTCAAATCCACTGTTTTCCCACTGCACTGAATATGAGCCCTGTAACGAAGTCCACAGGCCACGACTAGCCTTGCCACCCTCTCCCCTGCTTACACTCCTCAGCCACACTGGTTTCTTCCCCAAAGGGGCTCCTTTTTTGCCACATGGTCTTGGAATATGTCATCATTACCTCTGCCTGAATCCTTTCCCACCTACTCCTCACTTGCTGGTGGCATCTCCTTTGGTGGCCTAAGACACTTCCTCCATGAAGCCTTCCTTGACTCTACCGGATGGAAGCAGTTCTCCCCTCCTCTGCTATTCTCTTTCACAGTGCACGTTCTTTTCTCCCAGGGAACTTAACACAATTTATACCCATATTTTTATTTGTTTCGTCTCCTGCCACGACTGTAAGTTCCCTGAGGGTGGAAACCAAGGATATTTTGCTCAACCTTCTATGCCCAGCCATGGCACATGGCATATGCTCAACAAACCTCTCCCCAAACAATGAACTGCATGAAAAACGACGTCAGGTACGGGCCTCCTTTTAACCGCCTAAGTTTATGGAAGGACATCAGGACATCAAGCAGCCAGCTGTCTAAGCCAACAGTGTCTTGCTTAAAAAGAATGCAACATTTTATTCTCTATTATAAAAATTTTCTTATAAAGGATTTCTTGCAGTTTTCTTGGTACTTTAAAAATGTGATTCTTTTTTGCCTTAAGTGAAAAATAATTCAAAAACATAAGCAAAGCATGATACCATTTTAAAAAGAAGCATACACACGCACAGATACACATATATGTTAGTCCCAAACTCCACGAGAGCAGAGCTGGTGTTCATCTCACGGGCTAGCCCCATGCCTGCCGTACAGTACATAGCTCAAGAAACATGGGATGGATGGATGGAAGACAGAACCCACCCTACCTAGGAGTAAGTGTACCAAAATTTAGCAGCAATGTGATTAGAGATGATTAGTGTTTTTTAATTGTCACTCCCTTTGAACACAACTGTAATTTATATACCACCTTTCTGGAAGACAGCACCCCACACAACACTAGTACTTTAGGAGAAAATATGACGGCAACACACAATAGATAAAGCGAGTCGTTTTTTACACTTTTGAAGTGAGACTTTTATTACAGTCTGCAGGCCAGTTTCTATTTAGAAAGGGACTTTGTTAACAAGGGAGTCTCAGAATGAAGACGAGATAGGACATACGACCCCCTATAAAGCACATAGGTAACTGTATGGGAAGGATGACCAGGACCACCTTCCCCCACACCTGACCTTCTGCTGAAATAACCTCAGCAACGGATGAGCTCAAAGTGCCTCCAGAAAGGGTCACCGGACCAACGGGCAGACCCCGAGACAGGTGACACTGGGTCTATGTGCACCCCATGTGCTCGGCACCATACCTAGGTTAGAGGGTCTTGCAAAAGACAACTTTGCCTATGTCTTTTCCATTTCTAAATTCAAGACTCAGGTAATCCATCATCTACCGCTACCTGAAAATCAAAACTCCTTTTTGAAAGTTGAGATAATTTTATTTTATTTAGGCAATTTCAAAGTAGCCACAGAAAAGAGTTACCTTATGATTCTCCAGAGAGATGAAAGAGTCCTACCATCATAACTATGTAATTTTCCAAGAAGTTTTTAAAAAAAGGAAGAAGAAAAATCTTTATCATTTTCTCTACATAAATTTTTTACCTTTAGAAGAAACTGGGGAATAAAAACCACAACCATAAATTCTTTTAAGACATAAAGACTCTGCAACAGCAGACTAATTTTAATCTTGCTAGGAGCAACAACCTTTTGTCTGTGCATGTGTGTTAATTATTTATTTTTAAGCTTAAACAGATGTCTTTTATACGCTCACACAGTCGGGATCATCTGACTGGAATCTATTCAGCAGTGTATCTCGAACCGTCGTCTCAGTCAGAATAAACACAGACGCAGAAGAATGAATCGCTTGTTCACTGACAAAAAGTGCAAAAAAAAAAAAAAAACTAGGGTAAAAGATCTACTTAAAACATGTCGCAAACTACTTGCTTGTAAGGAAAGGTGGCCTTTTCTCTGGAGAAAATAGGAGTTTTCTAACAATAGTACTTCAGTAAGCTTATTAATGCAAGCAAGTGAGGCAAAGCAAAGTTTAATATTAGACAACAGGCCAAATGGGAACTTTGGGCTGCAAGTTTTTGTAAGAAAATAACACAACGCCTCCCCTTGGCCTGGATGGTTGTAAGACCTTGTTTCTACGAAAGCAAATAGGAATTTCCTAAGATGCTTTCATAGGCTTTGCCCTATTTACGTGTTCCTAACTGAAGCATCCCCCCAAAGATTAATTTTGTGCTACTCAACTGTGAGATCAGGGTCAAATGACTCTATGCCCTTTTTAATTATCTCCTGCTGAAGACGTGAGAGGCATCATCACAGCAGGTAGGTGTGGCTGGCTGCCTGAGGTCTGTTTAGAAAGGCGCACATCTCATGGGTCCAGGGATGACTTCAGTTTAGGGCCCCCCACGAAATGTGCCTTCCCCCCTCCCCACCCCGTGGGACACGTGACTGCTGTTTACTAACATTTCTAGCAGGTGCCAAGTAGAAGGCGGGGAAGGAAAACTGGCAGTTTTAAATATACTTTAGTAGCTGCAAAGACAGCGGGTTTGGGATGGCAAGGAAATTTGCTCTCTATGTGACTAATTATGTTCTGCTTTGTGACATCTTCTGTTACTTGAATTTTCACACGTTTGAGGCAGGGACTATTAAACCTGGCAGGTGCCCACGAGTATCTGCTCATCTGATTAGCTGTCCACTCATCAAAAATGACATAGCCTTGACAAAGTTCTGCTTAATCTGCTCGCTGCTGACAGTTAAACTGGAAAAATAAAGCTCTAAACCAGATTTTCCAGGCCTGAACTATGTAACCCAAACAGATCAAAAGGACCGGAAAATTGCAAAATCCCTTCTTGGCTCTGCACCATGCAATGACAACCATACTACACCCTTTCCCTAATTTATGTAGAGTCATCACGGATGGGCCCAACACATAATCCCTGAGCACCTATCACGAAATGATAATCACAGCTCCGGCTCACAGAAGGCCTACAGGGTGCCTGGCATGGATCTAAGCACTAAATACGAATTAATTCACTGTCTCACACTGGGCCCACATGTTAGGTGTCATTACTATTTTTATTTTACAAATAAGGAAACCAGGGATCAGAAAGGTTCTTACTATATTTATAAATTGCCCAAAGTCTCCCAGGGAGGGGAATAGCAAAGCCAGGATTCAAACCTATGAAGTCCAGCTTGAGGATTTATGCTGTTAATCACAATGTCATGCTGCTTTCCATCTAATTAAACCATAAAGAAATTATCAGGAAGAGGGTAACTTTTTAAACAGTATTGAAATATGATGTCAGCATTTAAATTCTATCATTCAAGGCGCCCATCCTATTGGTATCTTGCATCTCTGCTGCCCGCACAGCATGGCGGGAAGGAAAAGGCATTCAGTTCAGAGCCTCGAAGTCAGATCCCACTTTCTTCCGGCTGTGGCCCCAGGTCACGTCAGCTCTCTGATCCTTGGCTTCCTCCTCAGTAAAGGGACTATGGTAAGGCCGGCCCTTCCCACTTCAAGGGTATTACAAGGAATAAATGAGACGGGCTGAGGCAGGCCCTCCTAGAAGAGAGAACAGACTCTTTCTAGGACTCGCCCATCTAGGGAAGCCCCCAGCACACGGCAAGCACCTTAATACAAACCCGGATGTAGTACAGTGGAGCCTCATTATTCCCGGATTCCATATTTGCAAATTCACCTACTTGCTACAATTTACTCATAACCTCAAAATCAACGCACACGGCACTTTCACAGGCATTCACAGACACGTGCACGTACACAGTGGCAAAAAAATCCGAGTCACCCAACATACGGATTCCCAGCTGAGGTAAACCAGGCGACCCTCTGCCTTTCAGCTCATACTTGGTGTCCTTTTCTTGAAACTTTTAGTGCCACATTTTTTGCATTTTTGTTGGTGATTTTCCTGTTTTCAATGGACCCAAGCATGGTGCTGAAGTGCTGTCTGGTGTTCCTCGGCAGGAGGCACCTGCCATGTGCCTTATGAGAAAATGCGTGTTCGAAAAGCTTTGTTCAGGCACGAGTTGCAGTGCTGTTGTTTGTGAGTTCAGTGATGAACAGTATATATTAAATAAGGTGTCTTTAAAAAGAAACACACACAGAACAAGGTTACGTACTTACTGGACCATGGAAGTGTCTCCAGAGGCTTGCAGGAACCTCACCCTGTATGTCTCCCAAGAGCTGTGGCTCAGTATTCTCCAATTCAGTGATTGCAGCAACTTCACGAACTACCGCGAGTAGTGAGAACTGACTATATTAGCTGAAAATTTTATAGCAGAAATCCACTCCCTCAGAGTCGAGGCTGCTAGCATAGACTGATGTCCACAGTCCTGGCTCTAAAGAGGAAACAGCCTTGGTACCCTCTGTCTCACTGGGTTTCTGGGTCTCTTTTTACAGCTGAGAAGCCTTTGGCCCAGAGGGCAGGGATGAGAGCTCTCGCCCTTTCATTTCAACGATCCTGGGGCTCAGAAGGGCATGGCAGCCTCACACCTCTCTCCACCTCTAAGGCTGGGGTTCCTTCTCATCCACGTGACAGTCTACAGCCAGGCAGCTGCAGGAAATACTGAGTCCTGCCTCGGGGTCAAGAGGCGGTTGGCAGACTCTCCAGGGGGCCCCTCTCTATGCTAGATGGCCTCATTCCATTCATACCACCCTCCAAGCACCCTGCTGGCCCACATCGGGATTGACATTTCTCTTCCAGGCTGGGCCTCAGACAGTGATTCTCACCCAAGTCTGACAGCATCCAAGGGTCTGAGCCAGAATACAGATTCAGCTCTCCCTGTCACCCAGGTGACCCCCTGACAACTTACACAGGAAAATCAGCATATATTCTTGCATGGCAGCACCTTTTAGAAAGCATTCAAGCGCCCAGACAGAGGTGTCAGACCATTCAAAACTCATTTTATGAGTCATTCACAAATGCCAGCAAGTAAAACGGCCTGTAGGATAAGGAAACACTGTTGAGATCAAATCTAAGACTCAAAACGAAAAGCCACTTGTTTAAACCATTCAGGAAAAAGTGCACCACCACCCATGATCCTGAGATCCTGCCACATGGCGACCACAAGCCACCACAGCCCCGGACAGAAATACTCCTGTGTTTCTCCTCAGCCCTGAGGTTGAAGGAAAATGGAAATGGAGCTACCAGCTCTGGACACGGCTACACAAGGCTGAACTAACTCCCAGTGCGAGCGGGAGATGCCAATGTTAATAAAATGTCACTTGGATTACTTTTGCCAGGGTTATAAAAAGAAACAGGAGACTTCCTCCCTTGGGCATCTTCTGTTAATTGCCATTTATAAAAGTTCTGTTTTCTGGGTCTGTAATATGCATTATTTTCCCTTTGCAAACAAAAAGAAAACTCCTACAATATCAATCAGCATTCCAAATGGCAAAGTGATTTGTTTTCCAACTCACACTCTCGGATCAGCTTTGGAGTCTGTCTGAAATTCAGGCATCTGGTACCAATTTGTGACAATACAAAATCAAAGCTGAACTCCTATGTAAATATTTTGTTTTATCCCAGATTTCACCAGCCTGCACGTATCTTATTCATTTCCTTATATTTCAGTCTTGACTTTTATTTTCCTGGCTCCAAAAGAACTAAAGTTATGCATAATGAACACTGCACCTCTTATAATAAGCTCTAAAGGCTAAATTCTTTCCAGTTCTGTGAAATACTGCTCACGGGATCACTGCATTGAAATATATTGTTCCCATCGCTTCCAATCCACCAGACCCCCGATTATTCATTTATATGTGCAGCAAACAGGGTCAAATAAAAAAGTCTGGCTTAGTCGCTCTGCATACACATAGCAGCTTCCCACCAACAGCGGCTGGATGGGTAAACGACACGAACGTCAGTGCATGTTCTTCATGAACGTGCCCAACAGAGCAGGTGTCAAGAAACACCACCTGGATCCTAAAACAGAACTCATTTCGCTCAAGAAGGTCACAAAACTTGTTTGGGTTAAAAATGTTGCA
Source organism: Propithecus coquereli (assembly GCF_000956105.1). Taxonomy (NCBI): domain Eukaryota; kingdom Metazoa; phylum Chordata; class Mammalia; order Primates; family Indriidae; genus Propithecus; species Propithecus coquereli. The sequence continues at coordinate 9,141,657 of NW_012149507.1, read as the reverse complement.
TGTGTCAAAAGGCAATAGAGCAGAGTGGGGACAGCATGAGCTTCAAAGTTAGAGGGGCTCCCCACTCTGCCAGCCCCATGTGACTTGGCAAGAAAAGTCACCTCTCTAAAGTTCAAATCCCTTGTTTACATGGCGGTAGGTATCAGCTTGTACAAAATCTGTAAAGCACCAGCAGGGTATCTGGGATATAATAATCACATCAGATTCTATCAAGAACTGTGTCCCAGGTACTGTGATAAGTGCTTTGCAGAGATCATCGGATTTGTTCTTTGCAGTCACAGTACGAGGTATCTGGTTATCAAATATTATCTCCCACTCTTTGCAGATGATAACTGAGGCTCAAGGAGATTTGGGACTTGTCGAAAGCTACCCGCCCAGGACAGGGCAGATCTGGGACTTCTATAGGGCTAGGTAGCTCATAAAGTGAGTGTTCAACAAGCACACAAGTATTACAAAAAAGCTACCAATAAAACAGAAGAAAGACGCAGTTGCTGCTGTAGTACTGAGACCACACCCGGCCTTACTTTGACACACAGCAAGTACGGATCGCAGGCACACTGGGCACTTGTTTAGCTACCACAGCACCTGATTGTGCAGTTTCCAGAAGGCATCTTTTTTCTCTTGGAGAACAGATCAGATCTTTCTTCGCATCCCAGGTTGCTTAGTCTTCAGCACTTGGTAATTAGGTGCAAATATGTGCAAGTTTAACTAGGAATCTTTGAAAAATCTAATGATCTTGCTTAAATGAATGAAATCAGATTTGGGTGTTTTTGGGTTTTTTTTTGAAATTATTATGTTCAACATTTACCTTATAAGGTTAATATTAAAAATTTTAGGCCAAATTAGTTGGCAGTGAGTACAGAACTTGGGATGATCCCTAAGCATAAACATTTTCCACCTTGGGAGGAAAAGAAAATTCTCCATATGTATATCTTCCATCAAAAAGTTATTTATGACCCTATGGATACATTACCTCGAGCTCTTAGGAAAGTAAAGGCAGGAGACTGGGAGGAAAAGACAAGAAGAGACAGGGGCTTCTTCGGTTGCACAATTTTGCTTCCAGGTAGCATTTTTGAAACTCCTAACATTGGACCATGTCACACCCTCATCCTGTCTCAGAGATGCCACGGCCATGGCCGCCTAATCAGTCCACACCAGAAACCCTGGGGTCTCCTGGATACCCACCTCTCTCAGCCTGCTCCATATCCAATGCATCTCCAAACCTGTTCCACTGCACCCTAAATCTGTCAGGTCCACTCCTCCCCACCCCATCACTACCACTGTGGCCCAAGTGGCCACCATGTCTTGCCTGGACCACAACAAGTGACTCCCTCTTGTTTCTGCACACTGGCTGCTGCTCCTGTCTGCCACAGTGCTCGTCAGCTACTGCATGCCTGTTCACCCTGAGACCTTAGATCAGCAGTCACTTCCTCAACCAGCCATTCCCACTGCTATGGGGTCAAACCTACCACAGCACTTATTGCAGGGCAATAGGATCAAGGCTGTCCCCTTCGTAATGCATCCCCCACCTGCAGTCTTCCGCCTGTCAGGCAATTAATCAAGAATCTCTCTCCAGTTAGACTTAAGCTTCACGATGGCAGGGACCATCCAAGTCGCCTGTAAGTTCTAGAGGTTCTATCTCCAAAATGCACCAAGTCCATCAACCCCTCCCCATCTCCAGCCCGGGCCACTGTGTCTCTCAGCAGGACACTGTCAGCTGGAAGCAACAAGCTCCCACATCCAGCAAAAGCCAGAGCACACCGCTCCCTGCAGCTTCTAATAAAATGAGAGCTCTTGGCATCATGCGGCCCCTGCCCAACTCTAGGGTCTGCCTCCTCTGCTCCCTGAGTTCACAGTGCTCCTGCCGCCTTGGCCTTCTTTCTCTTCCTTAAACAGACCAAGCTCACTGACATCTCACAAGTTCCAAGGCCTGAAACCTGTGCCCCATCTTTAGGTAGCTAACTGCTTTCTCAGCTTCCTCTGAGAGACCTTTCTCGGCCACCGTATCTAACAGATGTTCACAGACCCCAATGACTCCCTCCCTCCAGAGCACCCTCAAGAATTTACTTTACTTGTAGTGTTTTTGGTCGCCCTTCCCTCCTCACCCCCATGTCCAGCACGAGACACTGAGGTCCACAGTGGCAGAGGCCCCACCTCTCTGGTGCACCACTGAATCCCCAGTGCCTGGCACAGGGCAGAAGTCTGTCAACAAATGTGTTTGAATACTCAAAAAACCTGCTAGAACCTTAAAATAGAGGCAGATATAAAATACTTTAGGACACAGACACACCAGACACAAGGAGGCCAGGAAAGCTAATGCGGAAGGGACTCACCAGAGTCTAGAAGTTCACCAGAGATGTAGTGTGGCCATGGCGGGGACAGAAAAGGGGTGAAGAACCTAATGGTGGTCACGTGGAGCTTCAAATCTGAATTTCCTGGGCTGTAAGCGGAGCCCCGTGCCACAGGGTAACTTCCACTGATCTGTGCTAGAATAAATGCTTGGAAGTAAAATAAAAATATTTCATGTAGCACTAGACACTCACTGTTCACATCTTTCAGAAGGTCCAGTAAAACTCGAAACACATGAGGCTTTGTCTACGGTGGCTGTCCCCAAACTCGCATGGGCATCACACACACACACCGAGAGCTTGCGGAAGCCCAGATTCTGGCCCCGCCCCAGGGCTTCCCGTGCAGGAGAGCTGAGGCGAGGTCTGGGGAGGACTACACGTCTAAGGAGCTCCTGGGTGCTGCGGGTCCGGGGAGCACGTTCCGAGAACTACTGGTCTACAGCTGTGCCGAGGAACTGAACAAAGATGGAAGTATCCAGAACAGAGTTTTCCCCCAGAATTCCACGGTGCTGCGGCCACCTACAGATCATTCCCCCAATCTGGGCTCTGCATCTGGGCTTCTGTCCACTCCCGCAGGCCAGGGAGGGGAAGGCTGCTACCTCTCTGCGGAGCGGGCGGTCCCAGCTCTAACTCCGAGACGTTGCCGTGCATGTTTCCTGGGGCTGATTTTGTAACCAACTGCCACAAACCGGGTGGCTTAAAACGACAGAACTCTGCTCTCCCATGGCTCAGGAGGATGCAAGTCCAAAATCAGGGTGTCGGCAGAGTTGGTTCCTTCTGGAGCCACAGGGCAGACCCTTCCTTGCTTCCTCTGTCCTCTGGTGTTACGGCGATTCTTGGCATGTTTTGGCCGGCGACGCGGCACTCCAATTCCTGCTTCGGTCTCCACACGGTGCTCTCCTCTCTGTTTGTTCGTGTGGCTTCTTATGAGGACATCGGTCATTGGATTTAGGGCCACTCCAATCTAGCATGACCTCATCTTAACTAGTTACATCCACAAAGACCTTATTTCCAAATAATGTCACATTCTGAGGCTCCAGGTGGGTGTGAATTGGAGGGGTGGGCATTATTCAACCCAGTAGAGGCCACATGAGCAAAAACAAGGTGCTGCAGAGGTGGGCGACCCAAAGGACGTGCATCAGGGGCTATAGGCAGTGATGCGCTGAAGGGTGTGCCCCGAATTCATGCATGGACCGAGCACCACAGTGAAAAGCCAGTGTCACGGGTCAGTTGAAGTCTCAGGTCACTGCCTCTGCCTTTAGGCCCCACCCTTCCCAGGGGCTCCTACACCAGCTTTCTTGATCAGTCTCCTGCAGGGGGAAATCTCCAGGGGTCCATGAACCCCCTGAAACTCTAAAATTCAGTATATGTTAAAGTAGACAAACTCCCTAGAACTACAAATTGTGGATGTGCACAGGTTCATTTTTCTGAAGAGACAACTAGGATGCCCAAAGGGTTAAGAGCAAAAAGCACTGCTGCAGATTCCTGCCTCCCTTCAATCCGCCTCCAGTTCTGAAAAATCCAGCTCTGCTCACAAGCCTCCCTTCTTCCTCTGAAATAAAACTCACCCTCCTTAACCGATCATCCAGCGTGCTCTGCCATCATTCACCCACTGTGAAGTCACAGCTGACCTGTGGGCTCAGTTCTAAGGCCACTTCCAGACGGCCACCACTCCCAATGCATGACCAGTGGCCTCTAACCCCTTCTGCTACCCGGAAGCCCAGCTGCCGTGCACTGTGGTTCTCTTCTGGAGTGGGCACTAGGCCCCATCAATCTCCGAATAGCCAAGCCACCCCTGCCTGGCACGCAGATGCTTGTGCAGAGTTGATACTGATGTCCCTGCTGACCGGATTCCTAACAGGCTACACTGGGAGCCCTTGGCAAAGCCTCACCTCTGTTTAACCAGGGGTTCAGAGAGAGCAGGTGGGGGCCACATGCAGAGGGGAAACAGAGGTGAACGGTGAGGCCAAGTCCCCAGAGTGGCATACAACTCTGACTCCACACGTCACAACCGCCACACTGGCCCCAGGGGTCCCCCGAGGAGCCCTCACACTTGAGAGGGTATCCTGCTTAGAAATGGATGCCAAGCAGGCAGCACAAGACCACAGAAGGCCACGGCTCTGCACAGGGAGAGCAAAGGGAACACATCTTCCCAAATTGTCTCCCCACGTGTGTCCCATGGGAGCTACAGGGACACTCCAGGCAGGGCAGCGCCTTCGTGGGCCTGCATGTGGACAAGACCGGTTGTCGCTCGTCTCCTCAGGGCCTCGCTGCTCTAAAGGTGCAATGATGAACGTGAATTCACCCTGCCTTGCTTTACTTTGGCAATAGGAATTGTCAAGACTCCAGTGTAAGCTGGGGCGATGCAGCCTTAACAGAGGGGGTACTGTTTTCCTTTGCGGCTCCGATTTTACTAACACTTATAAAACTAAAACAATGCAGCAACTTCTCTGTTCACAATACCATAGCATCAGCTCCCCTGGATCTTGGACCTTGTCCAACGTCTCAACTGCTTTTTACATAGGGTGGGGTACCGTGCAACTGTGAATGGAAATAAAATCTACAGTTTCACTGCTCAATCACTAAGGGCCAAAACCCTGCTTAGGTGTTCAATGTTGCTTCCGCATTCTCATTTTAATTCTTGCAACACACCAAAAAGAAAGGATTTCTTATCTCCATTCTACAGATAAGGACACTGAGGCTCAGAAGAGTTAGGTGAGTTGCCCAAAAGGTGCCACCAAGAGCCATGGGATTCCAAAGCTGATTCTTCTCTCTTGCATCTGCTCACCCATTCTGCAGAGACAGAGGACTTGTGGTAGGGGTGTGGGAACGAAGAAGAGCTCACTCCCTGTGGGAAGAACTGACACCAAACTATTATCCGGAGAAAGCTGTCATTTTTGGGAAAATTTTCCATGACTAAGCCCCTAACCAGGGTTCTGTTGGCCTGCCCCAGAGGTTATCACATGAAAAATCAGCATCCTTGCCTGACGGGAAGGCACTGGGCCGACCAAAACCATAGCACAGTATTTCTTTGTGCTTTAATATACTGACCTCGACTGACTCCAGCCCCTTAGTCTGAAATCAATGAGGCCCTCGCATTTTTGTTCTTTTGAGGTTAACAAATAACAAGTGGAAGATCTGGGGCAGGAAGGAGAATAAAATTTTACAGCACTTAATAGGATTCTTTCTTAAGTTTTTCTTAATGATACAGTTATGGTAAAGTGTTTGTTTTAAAACTCTCAAATTCGAATGAGAAAACACAGATTTAAAAATTCTAGCTCTACCTCATACGGCAACTTTCAAATCCACAAAAACAGCCCCCACATTGCCCTTTTGAAATGACTTGATAAAAATATATATACAAAAGCGCTTTGTAAAATGTAAAGCACCACACAAATAAATAGAACATGTATGATGAGTTGTTAGCTTTGTGATGGATAAATTAAAATATCACGATTTCCTTAGACATTTGTAATCTCATCTTCTTCACCATTCATCTTCCAAAAGCAAACTTTATTCAACTCAGTAAAACATAACAGTTCATCAGGAACCACCTTTCAACATCTTGTCCCCGTCACAGGCCAACTTTTGTCCTTAAGCAAATAACTTTTTAGACTTTGCCTGTCTTCTTGTTCCTCACATCCTTCCTAAAACTATCCGAGTAGACATTCTGCTGTATAAATAATTGGATCAAGGAGCAAAGTGCTATAAAATAAAAATCAATGTGCCAGGCACATAAAAATCTTTGGCATTCTCGAATATTTTACTTATCTCTTGTTGAATGATTTTTCTTCTGTTTATCATGAAACTTAATTTAGATTTAAGTATATCCTGTGCTTTTAATCAGGAACAAGATTGGGTCCTGTCCTGTACACACGTACCATCACAAATCGTAGCATCTGCATGTTCTGTTTTATAAGCTTTTGTCTTGTGACTAATGTGCAGCAATAATCCAAACCACATTAATGATAACCTTGTTAAATATAAACTGGTGCGCAATTATCCAAACTACTAAGACAAACAAAGAGGGGGGGAAAACCCAGGAAACCCTGATTGATTATATGTTCTTGGAGGCTTTTAAAAACCAAACAAAAATAAAAATACAACATTACACAGTTTGTGAAACAAAGTAATAGCTAATGATTTTATGATCCTACAAATAATACTGAGTGGTCTGTTTGAACCCCAGTGTGTATGAAAAATTTGGTTTTTAAGTTGTACACAGGATGAAACTTGAGGACAGATTTTTTTTGAGGTGGAAAAAATGGGTGACGGTAACCCTGGGGAAAATTCACATCATGTTAAACAGCAAATTCTTATACAAACTGATGGTTTTCAACATGCTTCCTTCGATAGCAACACGTTGCACAGCCCCCAAAGGGGAGAACAGAACACAAAGATGTGTGCGCAGCCTCTGGTGCGCATACTGATGAACCAGCTCTCTGGAAGAGGGGGAAAAATTCTGACTTGTAACTTAGCCCATTCCTGTGGTGTAAATGCTCCCATTGTGACCGACTGCAGGTTACCAACCAGCTCACAGATTCCTCAACTATCTCTACTGAGTCCAAAGGAGCCAGTACAGCATGCTAGTGGATCTAACAGAAACCCAGCTTAGAAGCCAGAAAAACCAGGGTTCCATTCTAGCTCTAGATTCCAGCAATATGTCTTTAGACAAGTTTCCTTAATGGTCCGGCCTCAGTCTCCTCAGCTCTAGAATGGACATAATCCCCGTTTCGCAGAATTGCCACTCGTGTATTAATAAAATGAAACAGTGCATGCACAGCACATAGCACCTGAGAGGTGCTCCAATCTCCACACGTGCTACCCCCCTCCTGGGGAGGAGAAACAGGCACAGGCGGGTGGTGCGACCTATGCAACCTGTCTCACCTCAGCCCCATGACAGGGACTGAAACATTCAGGTCGGGAGGCTCGTTCCAGCCGCAGATGGCAGAACTGAGGGTCAGGAGTGACTGCTGGGTGAAAACGAAAGACCTGGAAAGTTGGGGATGCGGGAGCAGGTAGTTAGGGTCAGATTTCCCTACTAACATGGTCAGGGAACGGGGGCTTCGTTTGTGTCCCGTGCCCACTCTGCTCTACGTAGGGAGTTTTGCTGAGAGCCAGCCCCAGGCCCATCCATCGCCAAGCCTCAACCACCAAGGAGGTGGCAGTGTCAGGCCAGGGCTGGCGCGCAGACCCGAGGGGAAGGAAGAGGGTGAGCCAGGGGCGAGCACAGGGAGGGCTGCTCTGCGCAGTGACGGATCTGGAAGGAAGGTGCATCCTGTGGGAGGGCGGTAGGGACCCTGCCTGGGGAGAAGCGTGGGCGCCCTCTGTAAGGCCAGCACAGCACGGCAATGACACCCTGCTGAGGGTGAGCAGGCAGCAGGGGAGGCTGCAGTGGCAACCTGGGCCAGCCCAGCGGCTGCCCCACCTGAAATACAAGGATGTAGGACTGCCGGGATCACATGTGGCTTTCAGAAAGGTCCCTCTGGCAGCCCTGGGAGAAGCAGTTGACAGGGGTCCCAGCAGAAGTCAGGAGCCTCTTGGGCCGTGACATCACACAGGGCACGAACGAGGCGAGGACAGCGAGGGGCCAAGGGCTCCACGCACCTCCTGGGATGAGAGCACTGGGCTAGGGCCACACAACTTTTCTGTAACGAGCCAGGGAACAAAGTGCTTAGGCTTCGTGGCCACGTGGTCTGTCACAACTACTGAATTCTGTCCTTATAGCATGAAAGCAGCCAGAGGCAACACATATATGAGTGGGCGTGACTGTTTCCAAGAAAGTGTTATTTACAAACAGCCTGGTGGCAGCTGGGTGACCGCTGTGAAGATAGAGGGTCCAATGAAGGAAACAGCCCAGGAAGGAAGCAATTCATTATTCCCATTTCGTGGATGAGAACTTGGTCAGAAGAGTGGCGGAGCTGCAGACACCATCCTTTGGGAGGCCAGGGGCCTGTTCCTACTGTACCATTCGCTCAACAACACGAGACATGTAAACTACCACATAAGAGGGACAGAGGTGGCGGGGCTGTGGCTGAGGGGGGAAGCACAGGTGTGCAGGGTCTAGTTACTGCGGTCACAGGAATCCCTGCTTATCCTGGTCTGTCCTCTGGGCCCATGTGTACAGAGGTCCTCCCTGAACAGCAGAAAGACAGAAACCTAAATGAGGAAATCACAAGTGATCAGTGACCTTTGAGGCCACTTAGGTCAACTTCTGCCCAGTTTGGCTGAAGCCGCTTTAACAAGCATTTATGAGCTTGACCCATAAACCACAGCTCAGTGGAGCGGGGTAGGTCAGAGAGCAGATTCTGAAGCTAGACCACCTGGCTTCAAACCCAGCTCCCACATGCAGGCTGAAGGACCCCAGGCAAGTTACTTACCTCTCTGTGCTTCCCAATGGGGGTGATGATAGTAGCGTAGACTCAGAGTTGTAAGTGTAGACTCGATCCCCATGAAGTGCTTAGAATAATGCCTGCCACATGTTTGTAGATAAAAATACTGCGTCCAAGGCCCTGTGCCAGCTCCCACGGGGCAAGGTATGAAGTGTTCCTGCTCCAGTGGGGGCTCAAACAATGTGCTCACCTCTAATCAAACCCTCACCACTGTACCAAAGCACCCATTTACTTGTGTCACCCAACACCGACAGACACTACGTTTTCTATCTGTATGTCCGTATCACCCATGGCTATCACGGTGGCGACTCAAAATTGATATCGTGTTCAATGTTTGTTGAAAGAACAAATGATACAAGGCTTTAAGTCTCAATACAGAATTTCCTCTACCACATACCTGACAAATAACAAAGCCCCTGAGGTCACCCCTTGCCCACTCTGTGACCTTATACTCCTGCCCCTCCATGTTGTTCGGGTTCTGAAATCAGCGTCTACAGAAGTACTCGCTGAACCTGCAAGCCCTGTAGCAATAGCGGTTACTACAGATCACGTCCTCGATATAAGCGGTGGTTTTGGCTGGGGGACTGACCACCTCCCCAAGCACTGGCTTCCTGCCTGGATGGCCTCCTAAAGCTGTGTGATGTGCTACCTCTGCTGCCTGAAGGAGCACAGCGGAAGGTGATTTTTAAAGTTCTTTACACTGAGGGAAGCCCATTTCTACACTCATTCGTGAACGTTTTACCCACAGAAGCCACTCAGAACAAACCCAACGCCGCTGTGCATCTGATTCTAAGGTCAGATTATCCACACTTCCCCAAGCTAAACACGCTGCAGGCCTCAGCAGGGTGCACGACTGACACGCTCAGGATGCAAGACGTGGAAGAGGCAGCAGGCTCATCTGTCCCAACTCTTGAATTCAACAAGGAAACAGAGACTCAGAATCCAGGCGTCCCAAGTCCAGCCTGACCTCCCTCATTCCACATCAGCTCACATCACCTGCCATTCCCTTCCATTCTGCTCTCAGGGCTGCCTGCTCTTGGCCTTCTCCCACCAACAACTATCTTTACGATGAGTGAAAAAAGTCCAGGCACTCGGAGCTTCCCGAGACAGCTGCTGAGCTTGGCCCAGAGCCACGCAGTGGCTCCCCACCCTTCGCAGAGAGCACAAGGTCATACTCGAACTCACTGCCCTCCCTGGGCACTTGCCAGCGCGAGCAGGCTTCTGACTGCTTTCACCTTCTGGGCTCACCTATGCTACAGGCTTTGTGGCTGCAAGAAAGGCGACAGGTGGGCCTCAGGCTGCCCTGCCATCAGCAGGGCCCAGCCACACCTGGGCTGCAGCTCTGCCTTTCATAACTCAGGTTGCTGGGAAAATGGCTCAGTGATAACTTGTGTTTGCTTGCTGCTGAGATCAAAGTCCTTCCTGGACTTCTCAAATCCAGAAGAGTGACTTGCCTGAAGTCACAAAGCAGGTGATGACAAAGGAAGGACACCCATCTCCCCTCTTACTCTGGTTCTCAATGCATGCTTGGCTCACGTTTCTTTTCAGTAAAGACACTGAGATTACAGTTACAGCTTAAACCCAGTTTTCCCACCGAGAGGGGCAATGCAGAGAGGGAGGGGTGGGCAGAAGCTCCAAGGTGAGTGTGAGCCTGAGCTCTGCTGTGAATTGGCTGAATGACCTTGGGCAGGTTACTTAACATCTCTGAGCCCTGGTTTCCTCAGTCTTACAAGAGGAACAAATTACAGTACTGGCTAAAACCACCTCTTCAAAGTGTGGCCCATCTGTTTCCCAGGGAGCTGGTCAGAAATACAGAATCTGCCTTGAAAGAGATTCTAAGGTGATTCTAAACACATTCACATTTGAGAAACCCAGATATAAAGCATTTAGCACAAGCCCATGCTTAGTCCTCAATAATAAATGTAACAGCAATTAGCACCTGAAAGGGCCCAAAACACAGGCCAAGGCTCTCAGGAGGAAACAGACCCAGGTGGCTGATTAACCTGGCCAGGGTCAGACAATGTCACGCTGGCACCAGCATCCAAACCCAAGACTTAGGCCTCTTCTGCACCACGAGCCCTCCTAAACTCTCCACAAGGCATGATGCTAACTCAGGTGTTCTAAGAGGCAAAACCCTAATGTTATTTTAAAATAACACCCTGGCCACCTTGCACCCCTTCTGTGAGCACACGGGTTCCCCTGGGCTCCACTCCACGTGCTCCTGGGTGGCAGTCTGCCAGTCAGATGCTCCAAGAAGTGGAGACTGAGGGCTGGGGCCAGCTGCTGCCTGAGATGAAGTTTTGAAAGCAAAAGGAAGCCTTAAAGCACACCTTATAAATTTACACTCCCTTTCACCTATTAACACCTTCCTGATGCCCAGTGGAGAAACAGGATAGGGTGTGAAGCTCAAAGGCATCCTTTTGGCTTCCCTCCTCTGACACCTGAGAGCAAACCGACTGCATGCTGGTTTCCCAGTACTCAAGTACCATAGGTGAGGATGGGAGGATCCCCGGGCCACCGTCCTGGCTTCCCCAGACACCCCGACAGAATGGAGACTGAGAAGCAGCAGCAAAGCTGGGGGCTCTGAACAAAGAAGCTAAATTGTGGGCGTGGAGTCACTAGGGAAGAGAGAACAGAATCACATCACTAGGACCAGCCTGCTGAATCACGAACATTTACAGCCAACAGCTCAAAAACTATCTGTGGGCCTACTGTGTGCAAGGCAGAGTGATGTGGCAGAGTGGCAGAGCTTGGTCTGACCCTCATATGTGCCTCTCAGTAGCTGGGCCAGTCTGCAGCAGTTACTCAACCTCTCTGAGCCCAGGATCTCCTCGCCTGTGAGAGCATCTACACACAGGGTGACTGCGAGGGTTAAGGGTGACAGATGTCAAGTCCAGCCCAGTGAACAGAGATGATATAATCATTGCATGGGGGGGGGGAGAGGGGAGGAGGGGACGGGTATATGCATACACAAAGAGTGCGATGCGCACCCTCCGGGGGACGGACATGCTTGAAACTCGGACTTGGGGGGGCAGTAAGGGCAACATACGCAACCTAAACATCTGGACCCCTATAATATGCTGAAATAAAAAAAATTAAAAAAAAAAATCACTGCATCAACATGCATTTACTGAGCACCCACTTATGCCAAGGCCTAGATGCAGAAATTATCCTCCCTGTTGTATTTCAAAGTTTGGAAGTCCAAACAATTAACGGTGATTGGTTTTACAACTGTTCAGATGGAAGTAATCAAAAAGAAAATTTCAAGACTTCAGATCAGGAAATTCTAATTTTTACACCTCCATAACAAAACTAATAGATGAAATCTCAAATTCATAAAAAAGGCAGATTTCAGATTCACTACAGCACTGCTTCGCAAACTTCAGTTTGTATATGAGCCACTTGAGGATCTTGTTAAAATGCAGATTTGGACTCAAGGAGTCTTCCTGTGGGACCATAGAGTTTGCATTTTAAGTGCTCCCAGTGAAGCTCCAGAGCCCATACTCTGGAGCAGGAACAGTCTATGGAATTCCTCTAATAGCAAGAAACGAATCCAAGGAAAGTATAATTTGATATGAAAACAACATCCCAGGAGAACATCAGTGAAGTAGTGTATATGGAACCACACAAGCTAACAGGATTTTTTAAAGGGAGGCACACCAGGAAAGCTGGCCCTGGGCCCTATTCAAATGAGTTTGTCTAAACCCTACTTTTCTAGGCAGGTGAAAGTTGTCTTGTGATCATAAACACGGCACAGTGTAGGAAACACAGCCCAGGATACTTCAAGTTCACAGCCACCCCATAGCCAAGCTAGCCTTTTTTTAAAAGGCCTTTCCTAAATCAGTTTTACCTATTTTTCCCATCTATACATCAAATTTGATGCTGTTTCTGTTCACACCTGTAACTTGTAAAAGCCTACTGAATTGCCAGATATGGATTATTCAGAAATAGTACGATGAAAGTGACAGGTAAGGAAGCATCTCACAGTGACTGATTCATCTTACTGTGTGTACTGCATGGATCAATAAAACATGTAGAAGGTTCATATTTATAGGATCAGAGATGTAGTTCTGGACAGTCTTTGGCTCAGAAATGCTAACACACAAGGTCCTCCACATCCCCTGAAATGAGCTTCTTGGACAAAGAGTGCGAGGGAATCTGATCTCCAGCTGTTGCTAGCACTGTGAACACATCTGCCCATCAGGAGACACGGGCCAGCCTTGCACACTGGCTTAGAATAACACATATGTTTATTACAATTCCTGTCATAACCCTCTTGACTGCTGGGCTTGGACTCAAAGTCTAGAGTCATCATGAGCCAGTGTGTGATGTGAAGCAGTTACCCCGAACTGCCCAGAAACTGCTGAGAGTGCACGACTGGCCCAGAAACAAGGGATTCCCCTCCCGGCACTCACCCACTAGTGGGAAGATGCGTGTTCTGACAAGAAATGCCAGAGCAGGGCTGTCACCTGTGCCCAGTGTTGCTAATTCATCCAGCAATCACCGGACTGCTTCTCCTGACTCCACGCCCCTGCCTGAGGGCCCATGTGCACTCAACTGCAATGCTACATGCCGAGGACGGTCATACTCTCACCCACTTGGGAAGAAGTACACTAAGAGCAAACTTCTGGCTGAGCCTGGCAGGTTCTTCCCCGCTTGTCCATGGGGAGAGCAAGTTTTCCAATAAGCCACCTTCTTACTTAGGCCAGAGCAAGCCTAAGCTTTCAGATGAGCATCACAGGATTGAGGCTGTAACAGAGAATGTGATTCCTTCCCATCTTGATGCCTGCAGCATCCAAGAAGAGGAAACAGAGACCCCAGAATGTTAAAAAAAAAACTGGGCAAACGTGAAGTCTATGCTATCACTAACTTCACAGGAGACCTAATTATTAACTAACGAGAGAGGACACACCCAGGGAACAGGTTTGCATTTCCCCACCTGCTCCTGACTGGTTCGGTTCTCCTGCCTTCGATTGCCCCCTGGAGCATACGGCAACAAGCTCCAGCTGTTTCCTGAACAATAAGCAAAACGTCCAGTATTTCACGTTTTTGCCAAGATGCCTAATACCTGCAGATAACTTAAAATAACAAGTACAACAAGCTTTCAACTAAGTAAATGCGTCTTGGAATGGGGAGGGATCTTCAAGCCCTATTTCCTCCCCATCCCCCCACCCGCTAGGCCTGGTTCAATAGAACGTAAGGACTTTGCACTTCTCAGGAAAGCAAAAGGAAAACGCCAAGTTTCCCCAGGCAGCAGGAATACTTAGAGCGCAGGCAGGAACTTCTGCGGAGGGTCACGCGTGTCTGCTACAAGTTTAGGCTCACGCGCGCCACTCAGCTGCCGGCCAGGCCCCTGCTCCAGTCTGCGCCCGGCCGAGTCGCGCCCGGCGTGGGGAGAGTGCGCCTCCGGGTCTGGACCGGGTTTCAGGAAGTTCGTGATCTCCTCTTCCTGGTGCCAGGAGGTTTTGATGGCGCTTTATAGTGGGCTCCTGCAACTCCCGACCCCACTGCACGAGCGTGCTGCTCTTGCTCTGCGAGTGCCAGGCTCGTGCACACACTTCCTGGGGACTCTCCCTCTTTTGCGTGCCCCCCAGTGGTTTGGAATTCCGGCCAGGAGCACAGGATCTGGCAGGTCGCGCGGGAAAGTGGAAACCACTCGTGTCCCGCAGGCCAGAGACTGAGCAGGGAGGGACGCAGGGTTCGGTGCGCGTCGCATTCGGAATACTCACCGGGACCTCTGCAGCTGCTCGAAGGCGCTGGTGCTGCCGCCCTGGCCCGGCTGCTCCAGGGGGCAGTAGTTCTGCGAGGTCTGCCTGGAGAAGGCGATGGGCAGGATTCCCTGAGTGAACGAGTTGAGGCGGCCCCGACTGCCGCTCCCACTCCCGGGAGTCCCGGAGCCAAAGAAGGCTGCCGCCGGCACCTGCACGCTAGTAAAGGCATCGTCCTCCTCCAACTCCTCCTGCCCGGCGCCGCCGGGCCCGTCGGGCAGCTGTGGCTGCGCACAGGCAGCGAGGGGCGCCGGCCGGAACGGCTGCCACTGCTCCCCCGACGCCCCGCCCGCGCCCAGGGGGCTTGCGAATCCCCGCGCCGCGCCGGGGCAGGGCACGGTCGCGTGGCCGCCCGGGGCCAGGGGCGGCAGCAGCGAGGGCTGCGGGAGGCAGGGGCCGGACCCGGCGGCCAGCGGCGCGCCCGGCGCGGCGAGCGCGCTGCAGCCGCCCCGCTCGGCGGCGAGCAGGCTGAGCCGAGTCCGCGCGCCCCAGGCGCTGCCGGCGCCCGGCTTGGCCGCGCCACTCTCGTCGCCGCCGCCCCACTCCGCGTCCTGCGGCGGCGGCCGTCCGTCCAGCGAGATGTTGGTGAGGAAGGAGAGGGCAGCCTGGCGGCGCCGCGGGTCCACGCGCGGCTTCCGGGGGGGCTCGGGCGGCGGCTGGGCCGGCGCGGCGGCCGCGGGCTGGGGCTGCGGCGGCGGCGGCGGCTGCTGCAATCCGCTGGCGCCCGCGGCGTCGGTGCCGGCGCTGCTGCTGCTGCAGGCGGCCGTGGTGGCGGCCGCCGCCATTGTGTCCGTCTGCGGCGGTATTTCCGCGATGCCCCGGGAAGCGAGCGGCGCCCGAGTGCTAAGCGGCGGGCGCGAGCGGCGGCGACCCGGGCTGGGCAGGGCGCGGGGCGCGGGCGGCGTGCGCGGTGGCCCGGCCCCCCCGCGGGCGGGCCATGCTCGCCCCTCGGTGCTCGGGCGGGGGGCGCCCCCGCCCCGGCCCACGCGCGCGCCTCGCTCGCTCGCTGCTGCCGCCGGCTCGCTGGCTCCTCGCCCGCCGGCCGCTCGCCTGCTTCTTGGGTCTCGGGCTCTGGGGCCGGCGTCCGTATTTATAGGTGCGCGCGCCCCGCGCTCGCGCTCCGAAGCGCTCTTTGCAATAACACGGTATCACGTGTGGGGAATGAAACCTGGGAGGAAAACAAAGCCGCGGGCGGCGGCCGCGGAGGCAGGCGGCGGGCGGCGAGGGGGCCGCCGGACGAGGAGGAAGGAGAGCCGAGCGGGCGGCGGGGCGGGGGATCGGCCGGGGTGTCCGGCTCGTTCGAGCTGTCTGCTGGGAGAGTTGGGGACTCCCGGGGCGCGCAGAAGCCAGGTGCGGGAGGCGAGCACGTTGCCCCGGCGCGCTCGCACCGGGAGTTGGGGGCGCGAGCAGGACCTGGTGAGTTACTGCCTGGGGCTGTGGCCCCGGCAGAGTTTGCGGGTCTGCAGGACGACTTGGAGCGAAGCAGAGATTTGGACAGCGAGCGAGTTAACTGGACCCCGTGTTGCTGTTGGGTTCCGAGAAATAAATAGGTCCTTATTAAAAGTTACACAGCCCCCACGTGGACAGTCCCGCCTTAGAGCTGTCGCTAACCATTAGAACTGGGTCTCATTCGCAGACCGAGGATGCAGCTCGAGATAAATGCCCGCCCTGGGGTGCGTAAGAGCCCAGGAGCTAGAACGTCTTCCTCTGGCCAAGCTAATTTACACATCCTCAGTCTGTGGTGCTGTCACGTTTCATCTCTCTTTTAGCAAAGGCTAACGTAAATTTTTACTTTGGCCCTGAAATATGCTATTTTCTATGAAGACTGGAGTGGGCTAAAAGGGCCTTACACTCTTTTCTCCTTGTCACCTTGCAAATGTTTTTCCCCCCCGCATGAACTGGAGCCAAATGGACAGTAACTATGTCGTTGATTTCAAAACATTAGTTTAGCACCTACTGTGTCTTCTATAAACGTGGGTTCCTGCCCAAGGACTCGATGACCCTTCTAGAACAGCAGCAGCTCTGGGAGGAGTGGCAGCCCTACCCCCAAGTGCGGGTCACAGCTGGGGGTGGGGTGGGGGCGGAGGGCCTTCAGCACCAGCGATCTGAAAACTCGTGCGGGTGTCCCCAGGCGGTGTGGGTGACTTAACCAAATGCAGTAAGGAACAGTTGTCACACAGAATTGAGCTCGGTGACACTTAAGAAACTTCCCTGCACTTTGGTGAGGGAGAGGCAATGTGTTTAAAAGATCAACGGATTAATTTAATTAAAGGTTTAAATTTAGCCCCGGAGCGAATGGGTAACTCTACATTGAAATTCCACTCCATTTCAAGTTCAGGAAAGTAAATTGAGTAACGGAGAGCAAATACACCCTGTCCAGAGATGTGCAGCCAACCTGGAGAGTGAGATGGGGTGGGTTTCAGGTTACATTTGTTGGGGACATGATGACACACGGCCCTCTACATGAACAATTGTTCATATTTTGTGCTGTTTAGGCCTTTTGAAAAAGTGGAGCCTGGTATCTTTTTACAGCAGCGAAGTCAAAGCTTGGTGGCCAGCTCTGTGAAATTCCATCAGGATTTTAATTACTTTAACTAACTACCTTGAAACTTCCAAGCCTCTTTTTTACAATTGACTTAATTTACATGACTGCTGGCTTGGCTGTGCCGGCAGGCAGTGTTAAGTGAATCCAAGTCTGCTCCCGTAAAAGAAAAAACTACTTTCTTTTATTATAAAAGTGATAAATGTTCATCACAGACTTAAGATAAGCAAAGAGGCACAAAAAAAAAAAGTATCACTTAACAATCTCATCTCCTATGGAAATAATTTAAAGTTTTGATTTCTGTCTTGTGTATATTTTTAGACAAAAGCGAAATCAGGCTGTTTGTATCTTGTGATTTTTGCCTGATGTGGTATGATCATCTTTCCATTTAGAATATTCTTTATGGCATCATTTTAATGACTGCATAGTGTTCAATTTGATGGAGACACTATTAATCTGTGCATTTAATAAGTTTGTTTTTTCCACTTTTGTTCTTACTATGGTGATGATGACATCCTTTTTGTTTTTAAATCTTGCTACCATCCAGTATTATTTTCTTAGATTAAATAGACGCTGGGGCAAATGGTATGTCATGTTTTTAAGGCTTCTCATCCAGAAAGGTTGTTCCAATCTGCTTCCTCACAATCTTGCTGGGTATTAGAAATTTTCCGCTTCCCGCAAAGTACAACTATGATACATCAATTTAAAAAATGCAAAAAACTTTTCCCTCAATATCCATTTCTTTGCTCATTTGATACAACTCTTGGCCTATTTTAAGCGTCAAGTATACACACTAATTTCAAATATTTATTAAAGCATCAAACAAGAATCAACGTCTATTTAATCTCCAAACGGCTTCTGTGATCCCTGTTATAGAGATATTGCGAGAGATGATTTATTGTTCATCTATTGTGTGCCAACCACAGAATATTTCTAATCAGTATGACCACCCTGTGGTGGTGGTGGTGGGTAGGATGCTGTCATCCATATTTCACAGATAAGGCTCAGCAAAATTAAATAATTTGCCCCAGGTCATTTACCTCTTTAAGTTCTTTAAGTGGTTGGGCTGCTGGGCAAACCTGTCTGACTCCAAGACCCAGGCGTGTTCTTGCGCCCTCTGCTGGTGAGGATGTTTAATGGGGGTCAGTCTCCATTAAAGATTTAATCTTATATTCTTACTTGACAGTAAACTATTAATATAATGGAAATGGTTAAAGCTTTGGAGTAAGAGGATCTGAGTTTCAAGAGCAAGTCACTTAACCTCTCTGAGCCAATTTCCTCTGTGGGTTATTGTGAGATAGAAATGAGAATGCGCGAGGAGCATTTTATGTACCTTGAAGTGCTTTTTAAAATGTCAGTTGTTATTTACACCATCTTAATCTACGTAGTCCCTGAGTTATTGCAAATTCATTTATTTTTCAGCTATTTATTCATTGATCAAGTATTCCTGAGCAACTTCTGTGTGTACAGTACCATCTTGTGACAAAGGGATAAAAAGAAGTATGGCCTTCAGCCCTGGTGCGTTTGGTAGTTAAAATAGTGGAAAACAAAAGCTCAGGACACATTTAAACAAAAATTCAAAGCCAATTCTGATTGTGTCAAATGTATAAACACTAAAAGAATATGGAAAAGTAGCTTTTTAGTTGAAGTGAGGCCTATGGGGGAAGGCCCCAGGCAAGAGCCAAGATTTGAGCTGACCTAAGAGACGAAGGAGGACCCTTCCAGAAGAGGAAGTTTTACATACAGATTCCTCATGCTTTGCAGGCAGAGAGGATTAGAACTTGAAATGTGATTCTTCTTAGCCTGCAAGTTCTCCAGCCCCCTTGACTTCCACATCGCCCCTTCCAAGTGCCCATTCCAAAAACTTTGCATGCACGAACCCAAAATACTTGTACTATTTTGATTGACACATACTGCAGGTCAATTTTTTTAAAAGAAAGAAAAGAAAAAGAAGCTACAAATAATCACTTACCCTTAAAAAATAATAATAAGTTAGCAGACCAAGAGTCTAAAAATGAGCTTAGGCTCTTATAAGCATGTGAGCTTGTAAGGTCTCCAGCTTGGGCAAATTATAAACTTTGTTCCTTGGTGGCCTCATCTGTCAAGTGAAGTTTAGCACTATTTTACCTTGCACAGTTGTGAGTATTACCAATAATAAAAATTATGCAGCTAGCACAGTATCTGGAGTTCAGTGATTAGCTGTTATTAGAAAAATGCAAAATACAGAAAGTGCATGCAAGAAATGTTTTAGGTTCTAGGTTTAGATGTTTTAGGTTCTAGGTTTTTGTAGTTTTCACTGGTCCTGCCTAGCAGGCAGGACCATGAGAAACTTCAGCTGTCACCTCTGGTTCACATCAGATTATTTTACTGTGTTGTCCATCAAAGTACAGGCAGCACACACCAGACTAGCAGATCCAACACATAGGCATAGTGCCCTTGAGAAACCTACAGCTGTCCGTAATCCAGGGAAAGTTAGATTCTCTAGAAATAATGTCCAAGAGGTGATCCTCAATGCCCCAACCCTTCTCCCTGAAGTCACCTTCCTTGGGACTCTCTGGGGGCATTTCTGTCACTTCTGTCACACTGAGAGAGTAGAGAGGGGGAGGGAGGATGAGAGGTTATTGTTCCCCTTTACAATGTGACATAAATACCTTAATTTCCTTCCTTAATTTTCCCCAGGGACATCTGAGATCAGATACAAGATTAAGATAAGACTTGACTAGAAGCGCAGGGATGTTAGATGAAGAAATAAACTCAGTGAGTAATATTTAGCTCCACATAGCAGCTTACAAAATGTGACTTACTTGTAACCCTCATCCCAATATTTCCTAAATGCCAGTCCCATGCCAGGTCTGCGTTAGAGTCTGTGAGTTCGAAGGAGAGCAGGACGTGTCCTACCTGGAGCTAATGTCAGAGAAAGCCATAATACGTGAAGTGTTATTAAAAAAAAAAGCCGTATGCAGAGAGTTCAACCCACCCGCCAAGGGGGTTACACCCCCTTGAGAAGAGGCTTTTGCAACCTTTACCCCCCAGGGCCACCCATCTAGGACACCCTCTTCTCCCTAAACAGGAAGAGATGCCAAGGGGACATGGTGTCCCTGCCACTCCCTGCCAAGGTTCTGTTCTCCAAGTCTCCTTTCCTGCCTGAGGACCTGCCCTTCCCTCGGTGCCTGGCATCAGCAGCCCCTGACACCATCCAACCATAGGCCCAAACAGGCTCCTTTTTGTCTCCAGACCCCTGACACAGTGTGGGAGAAAGAGGAAGAGGAGTATATACTGCAGTCCCTGCCTATAACGATGTAGAGCCTTCAGGCTTTTATAACTTGTGTGAGAAACTGAGAAAAACACGGGACGGGGTGTGTCCATCGAACTGTAGGAACAGGCACCCCAACATGTGTTAGCAATTCATCAAAGACGGTAGCTCATGCCAAGAGTGGATTTAGATATCTCATCAATCTGGGGAGAAGTGTCGATGTTCCACGTAACCCTTCCTCATTTCCACAGTCTTTTTAGAGTAGCTACCCCAAAACAATAGTGCAGATGCATTTATTCTTCACATTTCCTCTGATTCATCACAATTCTCCGTTGGCTGCAGCGCAGCCAGTTGTGGGGGAGGAGCGAGGCATTCAGAACGAATGGTCCATTCGGCAAGGACCCCGTGCGCGCGAGAGGGTCCTGTGCAGTGCAAGGGCACTACAGGCTTGGGTTCGCAGATCTGCTTTTTCACTAACTCCGTGACCTCTGGGCCTCGGCTTCTACATCTATAGGCTGGAGCAAGTCCTATCTACCTCGCCTGGATTATGCAGATTAGAAACAAGGCATATGCAAAATACGTACAATTGCCCGGCACACAGAGGGTGCTTGTGTACGGTGGCTGTTGTCATTATTCAAAGGCCTGTTATAAACAGTGAACCCCAGAGAAGGATGCTGCTGAACAAGTGGGCTGTAGATGTCCTGTCACATGGGAAAAACTGTTTTCTCTACTCACGCAGAACACTTCTGACACCACATTGGTGGGGGGATGTTCCTACACCAACCAATGCTCCCACTCTCTAGACACCAGCTGGGTGTCCTACAATTCAGTTCAATTCCGACACTGTCTACCTGGAGTTAGTGTCAAATCCCACAAGTGAAGGGCTCAGTCCCACAAGACTGCCCCCCCCCACTTCAGACACCAATTGCAAGTAGTGGGTCCCCACGTCACCCACACTTCTGTCTGGCTTGGCTGCAAATTGAGACCTACGAGATTTGCTATGACAGCTCACAGAACTCAGGAAACACTTGCATTTACTGGTTTATTATAAAGGATTTGATGAAGGATACTGACGCAACCAGATGGAGAGGTACACAGGGCAAGGTCTGCAAGAGTTCCAAGCTCAGGAGTTTCTGTCCTTATGGAGTTGGTGTGTGCCACCCTCCCAGCTCGTGCACGTGATCACTAACGTGGAAGCCCTCCGAACTCCGTCTTTTAGGGATGTTTATGGAGGCTTCATCACGTAGGCATGATTGATTATTAACTCAGTCTCCAGCCTCTCTTCCCTCCCTGGAGGATGGAGGGTGAGGCCGAAAGTTCCAAGCTTCTAGTCATGGCTTGGTCTTCCTGGGGACCAGCCCGGACTCTGAAGCTCTGCAGTAGCCCATTAAGAGTTGCCTCGTTAAAACAAAAGACACTCCTATAACCCAGGAAATTACAAGAAATTTAGGAGCTCTGTGTCAGGAACCAGGATTAAAGGCCAAATACTAGAACAAAAAAATGCTCCTAGCACCTGTATCAGTCAGGAAATTACAGGGGTTTTAGGAGCTCTGTGCCAGCAACTGGGGGCAGAGACCAAATATATATTTCTTATTATGTCATCCTCCAAGGCATTAACTACCATGGAAGAAACCTGGCGTCAAAACTGTGTTAGGAAAATACATTTCGAATGCTTCCAGGAGATGTCCTCAGTCTTTCGAAAAGTGATTATTTATGCCCAGAATGCCACCTGTAATCCAACTGCAGAATTTATGTGATATTGGCATTTTAAAGAAAACCCATGAATTTTCTTTGTTGAGTTACCTTTATTCTTAAATCATAGCAAACTCCTGGTTTTATTTTCTTTGAAATTAACCTGGTTTTATTTTCTTTGAAATTGTACCAGGATGCATGAATAACCAGCTCACGGATAATGAAGAAACTGTTAATACTTCTTGTGTATCCCCCTTCTGAAGAGAACAGAACTTTGCGAAGTGTTTGGCACTTTAAGTAGCTGCGCCACAAATTCGAGTTCCTGTCCCCTGTGGGAACAGAACTGTTCCGGGACAGGACTTGGAGGGAACCCCTGCTCCATTGGCAAGGGCAGGAGGCTGATGAGCCTCTAACATCCCGGACAGGGCCTTGGAGGCATTATCCCATGAAATTCAAGGTTATGTAGGGTCACTGCTCTTCAGCATAGCACCAATAGCTCATTAGGATCTGGTGCTGCCGGCCTTCCCGGATCCACACTGTAGCCCTGCAGACTTATCTCCAGCTCGGTGCCTTGGCATACTTTGCCTGATTCTCCTTTTCAACCCTTCAAAACTCAGTTTAAACCACTTCTTCCCGGTGAAGTCTTCCAAGAGTTCTGGGTAGAGTTTGGGGCTCCTCAGCTCCCACACACAGCTCTTATGCCCTCCTTGGCACCTGTTGCGTTGCACTGTGATCACTGTCTGTCTCTGTTTACCCTGCGGATTCCTTGAGCACAAGGACTCTGTCTCATTCATCCTGACATTCTTAGCCTAGCCCAGTGCCTGGCACATAGCAGGTACTCAAAAAGAAAAAATGGAATGCATGGACATACCAAAAGTAACAAGATCCCCCCTGAGGGAGTGACAAATGTTGGTTGGGAAGTTATGGGGACGTCTTATAAATAGGTATAATTAATCTGTGACTTAAAGAAGGAGTCCTACACATATAGGACACGGGGAATAAGGTGGGCATTTTGGGCAGAGAGAACAGCTTATCTTTAGGGAGTGAAGGGGGCGAGCCTGGGAAGGCCAGTGGTGGTCGGGTCACAAAGCTTAGCAGATACATTTGCATGGGTTGTTTGAAAGTGGTTCGAGATGCAGGACAATTCTTTGTTGTAGGTGACTGCCTCACACATTACAGGTCACCTCAAGTCCCTGGCTTCACACTGCCCGTTATGACAACCAGAAATGCCCCTCATATGTTCACAAAGCCCTCTATGAGTGGCACCCCCTGGGCGTGGAATACCCCTTGCCCCTCTCCTTGCTGGGAACCGCTGAGTCAGAAAAAACCTGCAGTCCCAGAGCAGGTGTGGGGGCCAGCAGTAAAGTCTAGACTGAGCAGTTTGGATGTGAAGGACCTTGTTTTCTCCAGAACCTCACACTCAGGGAAACCGCCTGGAATTGAACACTGAAATTCCTCCTTGGTGTGTCAGTGTGGCACTGTGGAGCCCCGTGAAGTCTGTGGCCTCAGGTACCCCCTCCCTGCCATGTGGCCCACTGGGCTGCCGGCCACATGACACCCTGCTGATCCCTGAGGTTGGGGTGCAATAGACAGTCCCTGGGCTGTGTGCTGTCCCTGAAGAGCAACTTCAAGGCTCAATGAATCTTAGCCGTCAAGAATTAAACATAGCAGCGCTACTCGCAGAAGCCAAAACATGGAAGCAACCCAAATGTCCATCCACGGAGGAGCGAATAAACAAATGTGGCATATACATACGATGAAATGTAATTCAGCCTTAAGTAGGAAGGAAATCCTGACACATGCTACAACATGGATGAACCTTGAAAACATGCTAAGTGAAACCAGCCAGTAACAGAAGGACAAATAGTGTGCGATTCCACTGACATGAGGTCGTCAAACTCACAGAGACAGAAAGCAGAATGCCGGTTGCCAGGGGCTGCGGGGGCGGGAAATGGGAGTTAGTGTTTCCTGGGTACGCATCGGGACGATGAAAAAAGTTCTAGGGGTGGATAGTGGTGATGGTGTCACTACAGTGTGAATGTACTTCATGCCACTGACCTGCCCACTTAAAAATGGTTAAAGTGATACATTTTATGTTGTATGTATTTTATCATAGTTTTTTAAAAAAGCGTGAAGGCTCTGTTGCAGAGACTGCGAATCAAGTCCTGGCTCTGCTATTCACCGGTGTGTGTGGTGAATCTTGGCCAAGTTAACCTAAGTCTCAGTTTCCCTCTCTGTGACACAGGGATAATGGTTATAGTCTCCTCACAGTGGCATCGCGGGGATCTCTCGAGGTCTGTGGATAAACCTCGGGCACAGCGCCTGCCCGGCATGGTGGTGGGGCTCAGGAAGTGTGGTTCTTGTTGTGCTTACAAGTTTCACGGTAGTCACTGCTCCTGGAAGCTGTCTCTTCCCCCTCAGACACTCCCACAGAAGCATTTGGGGCAGTTGGCGTATCAGCAAGGTTACAGGTTACACTGGCAGTGAATGACCCAGGGACCCAGGACCTTCCTGGGTCTCCCTGCCTGGGCAGCATTCTCTCCTCCATCCGGAGCCAGCTCCCAAGGGGACCTACCACGCGCTGCTCAGCTGACCCCCAGAGCAACACTTCTCCTTGGAGTTAAAACCTCCACTATTCCCATTTAGACTCCTAGGGAGAGTTGATTATTGTTGTCAACAGCGATAATAGTTCACTTTCTTTTGTTTTGATTAAATAATCATTTGATTGGAGCGTGCTTCCTGGTGCAGCAATTAACGACTGGCTGGAGTTGCTACACCTGGAGGCAAAGCCCAGGCACTTCACCCAGCTAGTCATTAACTGCCGGGAAATGTTAGACCTGGAGGGTATTCACTGCTGGAACAAACTCTGAAACTGGTAGGGAGAAAAAGAGAAAAAGCTGAGCAATTTCTTTGTAGGCAATGGAAGGTTTTAAAATGGAGTGGCATGTTGCCATAGACACCATCTCTGGCCCCCCTGCTGGCACCCAGTGGCACAGCGATTAGACACGGTTTTCAGCAGGGGCAGCTGTGCCTCTCAAGTACCTATAATGAATATCTGCAGCTCCAGGCTCCGCGGAAATCCTCAGGCCTTCACTTTGTCACCTAATTTCCTTGGGAAGTGTTTCTAATTACACATTTCTCACTGCCTGCTCCAGGTCAAGTCTTCTCTGTACATGGTATAAGCATTGCATAAAACCACAGAACAGTGAGGGGACCAAATTGCTATGTAGTTGTTTTAACTTGGTAGTTAAGCATTAGTGGGCGTCATTTGCGTGAACAAAAACAACCTTAAAGGAACAGCACGTGTCTCATTCTGGGTAACTCTCTGCAGAGATCAGAACCCATTTCAGCAAGCGTCTACATAATAATAGAATTTCCAAGGACTGTTTATTTTAACGATATAAGAACTTCCTGGAAGTTTAGTTTCCTGGAGTTGAAAACATTGTTACCTTTGGACTCTCTCAGTTTGGGAAATTCTGCAAGACAAGGCAGCTTCACCAATTGTTCTGAAGAAAAACTCCGAAGTCAAGTTAAATCTACGTTCAGATTCCACTGTTTGGATGTGGAGTTTTTTGTTGTTGTTGTTGTTGTTGTTTTTTAAGAATTGAGTAAATTGGAGGATTCTTTAGCTCTTGAAAAAGTGACAAAAATGGTTTTGTAAAAGGATGGGTTTGGGGCCAGGCATGGTGGCTCACGCATATAATCCTAGCACCTTGGGAGGCCAACGCGGGAGGATTGCTCGAAGCCAGGAGTTTGAGACCAGCCTGAGCACATAGCTAGACCCCATGTCTACAATAAGTAGAAAAATTAGCCATATGTGTTGGTGTGTGCCTGTAGTCCCAGCTACTCCGGAGGCTGAGGCAGGAGTATCGCTTGAGCCCAGGAGTTTGAGGTTGCAGTGAACTATGATCAGTGCAAGACCCTGTCTCAAAAATAAACAAATAGACAGATAAAAGGACGGGTTTCGACTAGACTTGGCATGGATGCAAGACTTTTCCTGTCTTGAGGACATTATGTTAAGTAAAATATGCCAGTTACAAAAGACAAATACAGTATGATTCCACTTAGATGGGGTACCTAGAGTCAAACTCATAGAGACAAAGGTAGAATAAATGAGACCATCACATACCCAATACTCAATATCCCAGGCTAGAAATCTAGACATTGTCACTGAGTCCTGTCTTTCCCTCCCATCCCCCCATTCAATCCATCAGCAAATTCTGTCACCTCTATCTTCAAAACATTTCCCAAATAGGAGCATTTCTTATCTATTCTGTGGGTATAACCCCTAATCCAAACCACATCATCCTTCTCCTAGACCCTGGCTACAGCCTCCTGTCCGATCTCCTTGCCTCCACTCCTGGTCTGCAGTTCCCTTCCCCTCAGTCAAGTCTCCAGAAGCCACAATAATGCTTTCAAGATGTAAATTACATCACAGCCCCAAGCCCTCCTTGCTCACCTGTCTGGTGCTTGGCTGGGAATCTAGCTGGGGCTTTTGGTCAGAACATACACATTTAGCCTCTCCATGTGGCCTGGGCTTCCTCACAATATGGTGGCTGGGCTCAGAGAGGGGAAGCATCGCAAGAGAGAGCATGAGAGTCCACCAGGAGCCATATTGCCTTCTAGGACTCAGCCTCGGATTCATGCAGCATCACTTCTGCTGCGTTCTGTCGGTTGAGGCAGTTACAAAAGTCCACCCAGGTTCAAGGGGAAGGAATACAGACTCCACCTCTCCAGGATGCCTGGTAAGGTCACATTCTAAGAAGGGCATATGGGATGGAATATATTTAATATATTGGGTGCAAGTATCTTTGGAAAATACAATCAACCACACCATCCAAGATCTAACTGCATAAGAAAGAAAATCATCTGTATACCAAGAAATACCACAAGCAAAATGCAAAAGACAGATTAAAGGAATGTTACCTCCCCTCCCTTAGCCCCTCACTGAGCCCCTTCTTTGGGCATTGTGGGTGGATGACAAGCATGTTTGGCTGGCAACATCTTTTATAGTGCTACAGGGAGAAATCCGGTCTGCTGTGCCCACTTCCTCTTCCCTCTGAGGACAGGAAGATGAGAATCGCTACCTGCAATCTCACTTCACATGGTCCTCTCCACAGCCCCTCCCTGACCCCTCTCACAGGTACTCGCACCTCCTCCCTTAGTTAGTCACCTCTCTTAACACTACTCTTGAAGCCCTCAAGAGTGTCAAGTTGTATACCTTAAATATATATGATTTTATATGTCAATGATATCTCAATAAAGCTGTTTAAAAAACGGAGTATACTGAACTATAAATTTCTCAGGGAAATTTTTTCTTTCTTATTTTTTTAGAAACAGTTTCTCACTATGTTGCCCTGGCTGGTCTCAAACTCCTAGCCTCAAGTGATCCTCCTGCCTTGGCCTCCCTAGTAGCTGGGACTGCAGGCACAAGCCACTGTGCCCAGCTTGACAGGGACTTTTTTGATTCATCACTGTCCCCTCTTCCTGCCCTGGTCTCTTCACTGTTCACATGTATTAATTTTTCTATATATGCTGGTGGAATTCGCAAAGAAGCAATTGTGAACCAGTATTCATCTCATCTATAGTGATTAGTTCTGGAACACAGTAGGTACTCAATTAAAACTTTTTTTTTCTTTTGAGAGACAGGGTCTTGCTCTGTTGTTGAGGCTGGAGTGCAGTGGTGCAATCATGGCTCACTGCAACCTCAAATTCCTGGGCTCCAGTGATCCTCTTGCCTCAGCCTCCCTAATAGCTAGGACTACAGGCATGTGCCACCACGCTCAGCTAATTTAAAAAAAAATTTTGTAGAAACAGGGCCTTGCTATGTTGCCCAGGCTGGTCTTGAACTCCTGGCCTCAAGGAATTCTCATTCCCTGGCCTCCCAAAGTGCTGGGATTACAGGCATGAGCCACTGTGCCCAGCCCTAAAACATGTTTTTAATAAATGGATTGCAATATACTACATATGAGACATTTAAGGGGGGGAGGTAAGTATAAGAGCTGGTCCTTGCCTTCGGTTACTGTTTGTATCTTGTACAACAAGAGAAGAGCTGTTATGGGCTGTCCATGATTATGAGTTATGGACAATGCTCCGCAGGACTTAGAGAAGGCTTTTCTAAGATGTACAAAGTCAGAAAACAGAAAGGAGAAGATTGATTGTTCCTATTGCATAAAAATGAAACACTCTGTGCATCAAAAAACATTGTAAATAAAATTAAGGCAAATGGCAAACCAGGAAAAAATTTATGAGTATGTTAGCAAAGGATTAATAGCCCTAATACCTGAAGAAGTCTTGTTGATCAGTGAGAAAAAGACAAATACTCCACAAAATTAGGGGAAAGGGGATAAATAGTCAAAACAACAACAAAAGGTTAATAAACACATGAAAAAAATTCAACCTCATTAGCAACCATAGAAATTCATATCAAAACGACACTGAAATAACATTTTTCATTTATCAAATTGGCAGAGTATTTTTTGTTAAGATAAGATGCAATGGTTGGCAAGACCACGGAGACTGAAAATTGATGTTTGAAGTTGCATGTCAAAAACCTTTAAAATGGGCATGCTCTGTGACCTGGCATTTCAACATTTAGATTTATGCCGAAGAATTTATTGCTGAGGTCTGCCAAGATTTGTACACAAAGATGCCCCAGAAGGTATTGTTTTTAATAGCAGAAAATTGGGATTAATGTCTAGCCATTGGGACTGGCTAGTCACAGATCATAGCACCATGTTGTAAAGCGACACGATATAGCCATTTCAAATGCCAATATGAAATAATGTTTAATGAAATGGGAACATGATCATATTATATAGTTGATTTTTAAAAATCAGTTTTCAAGCTACTGTACAGTGCCATTTTATTTTTCATCCTACGCAGACACACATATTCTATAAACATAAACGTTCATAGAGGTAGCCTAGAAAGATTTACACCAAAATTTTAAAGCTCTAGGTGATTTTATTTTTCTTATCTCTTTTCTGTGTTTTTAAATGTTCCACATTAACGTATATTACTTTTTCTACTCAGGAAAAAAAATGCCACAATTTCTTTTCAATGGTGTAGAAGTTGCCCCTTAAATATAGACGGGAATGCCAGCTCTAGATGTTTCCTTTGAAAACATCTCTAGTTCCCCTGGGTGCACATTTACAACAGCTTGTTCTCTCCTGAGACTGGAGGGAGGGTGAGAGGAATTTTGGTGAATGTCTGTACTTGCAGTTCGTCCCTGTAATAAATCTCGAAGGCTGTGGGAACAGGTGCCTTGCGAACCTACAACTGGAGAACGTGGGTCGGTTTGCCGGCCTTCTGTCTGCATCACGTGGAAAGATCTGGGAGCGAAGGGCTTTGTTAATCTGAATGCCACGCCAACCCCATTGGGAGCAGTTCTGCTTCCTGGGCGAGTCCTCAGATGGGTTTGTTTAATTTTCTGCCATCAGAAATAAAGGGATGATATAATTAATTCGAGGCACTGCAGGTGGGGTGGCAGTGAAGCAACTTCCGCGGGAAAGTCCGAACGAGATGGGCGTGAGAAGTTGGACTGTAAGAGGGAAACAAAGTTTGCTTATCTTTTCCTTGATTTAGCTCTCAGTTTTATGAGGATGCAGAAAAATCATGTGGAGAAACCTGATGGGAATAGTCTCTAAAACTAAAAAATAAAATAAAATAAAACAATAGTTCAATCTTCATGAATCACTCTGACTCTATTTCCAAATATAATTCTTACATAAAACTTCCCCACTGCACTTTGGGGACCATTAAAGCAAGTGAATATTATAGGACAGAAAAAAAAAAGAAATTTAAAAAACGTATGTTCAGGCCGGGCGTGGTGGCTCACGCCTGTAATCCTAGCTCTCTGGGAGGCCGAGGCGGGTGGATCGTTTGAGCTCAGGAGTTCGAGACCAGCCTGAGCAAGAGCGAGATCCCGTCTCTACTAAAAATAGAAAGAAATTAATCGGACAACTAAAAATATATATAGAAAATATTAGCCGGGCATGGTGGCGCATGCCTGTAGTCCCAGCTACTCGGGAGGCTGAGGCAGGAGGATCTCTTGAGCCTAGGAATATGAGGCTGCTGTGAGCTAGGCTGACGCCACGGCACTCTAGCCCAGGCAACACAGTGAGACTCTGTCTCAAAAAAAAAAAACAAAAAACAAAAAACATGTTCAGATGTTTGCATCAAATATTAAACCTTGTCGTTTCACAGGGGCAGAATAGTATCTGCCCATAGGCGTAGACAAAGACATTTCCTTCAGCTCCCAGATTATTTCCCCCTCATTTTATTATTTGTTGGTGTCAAAAGATCTGGAAAATGTTTTTAAATGTGCAAGTGTTCAAGCTGATTTTTTCTGAGGTTTCCTTGGGATTCAGAAATCTTTGAATGACATAAATGGGCTCTGTACAGATGCTTCTAGAATGTTTCTGTGTGCTCATCTCAGAGGTTCCCAGAGAGTGGCCACCTCCACATCACACCGCATGGGGTCCATGACCAATGACAATAAAGTCAAATGGGGCCAAAGTACTCTTTCAAACTTCTTCAGGCTTGAAACCTGGAAGCACCACAGAAAACAATAAATTCAATGACACATGTGGTTGGTGTCTTTCCCGTGCCAGCAGCCACGCCTGCGAGGGGGTCTGTTAGAGTCCCTGACCTCATGGAGTTTACAGCTGGGGGTGGGAATGGAGCCAAGGAGGGGACATCTGATAGGCTTCTGGGTGTTTCTTTTCTTATTTCACTCTTGAACAAGCTGATTTTAAACAACCTGTTTGATAAAACGATTTGCTTATTTAACTGAATTATCTCTACATATGCCAAAGGGGAATTTAATAATCCCACAAATTCCCCCAACTCTCTCTCCTAGATATAGTTCACATGTTCTACAGCTGCCCCATGAATCTCTCTCCGCTCTTCTTCCACAATCTTCCTTATTTCCCCCCAACCCGGCCTCCTCTGACCTCTCTCTCTCTCTCTCTCCCCCCCACCATCTCATCCTTTTCTAGTGGGTTTTTCCTTTTTCCTCTAGTGACTCTGTGTTCTTTCCACTGTAAATCAAATCAAATCAACTTCGGCTCTTCCCATTTCCCTTCCTTCCCTCAACCCCACACAAAAAAAGCCCAGAAGCTCTCAGGACAGGCACAATTCTCCTTACTCAGTGTGACAACTCCGAGGGTCACCTACAGTTAGTTCATTTGACAAATGAGAAACCCAGGACTTAGAGAGGGTAAGTAACTCACCCAAGGCCACACAGCCTGGGCAATATAGCAGAACCAGTCCCCAAATGTCCTGATTCTAAAGCTTGGGCTGTTTCCGAAGTGCAAGGGGAGGCCCTCGGGGAGGGTTCTGGTGGATGAGGAACAGAATTAAGTCGTGTTTACTGCCACATCCCCGCCCCCC
>NW_012149507.1:9098150-9110216 GCF_000956105.1 Propithecus coquereli | reverse complement strand
CCGGGGCAGGTCTGCTTCTGTGCCCCGGACAGGAAACAGCCCTTCTCCCAGGAAGCTCCCTGTGGTGTGTGCCTCAGGAGAATTGGCTGTCGCACATCATGGAAAAAGGCATTCTTGTTCTCAGAGGCCTGCCCAGGGGCCATTCCCACTGTTTTCCTGTGAATGGTGCCCCTGGAGTTGTGGCAGGCGTTTTGGCCCTGGCTACACAGTTCCTTTATTTCTCGTGGCGCATTTTTGGAGGCCTTGAGGGGAAGAACTGTAGCATCTGCTCTTGGAATGCTTCCCAGCCCTGCTGAGGTTCACAGCCCACATCTGTTCCAGGCTCTTAGCTTCTGGTTCCTTCCACCAGTTCTCACTGGCGCTTCAGGCAGGGGCCAATAACCTAATCTTAAAAATCATGCTGTGTGAGGAACCTGTCGGAATCAACTCCTCTGGTAACCGGAAGTATTTCAAAGGCTCTGAGAAAAGGATAACCCAAAATGTATATATAAATATATGACTATCTTCTCAAGAAGTTACTATTATATAAAATTCAAAATAACACCACTTTTAGGAGAGAATTGATGAGATTCAAGAACTTGCTCTCCTAAAATATGGCACCTTGGTATTTGAGAGAACAGCAGAAGCAGGAAGGCCTCTCTCACCTTCTTCCCCTCTCCCTGAAACAGGTCATAAAACCCTATGCAAAAGGTGTCCTCCCTATACCTGGAGGAAGGAACATCCTTATCCCTGAAGACACAGGGACAGGAGAAGAATCTGAACAAACAGGTCTTGCTAAATTCCCTTCACTTTATTACAGTTAGATCATATCCTTTTGCCCTCCAATCATGTTTCTCTACGACTGTCCACTTTTCACTAAACTGAGTATAAAAATGCACACGTTTTTCTATTTTTTTGGCTCTTCATTTCTGAAGGCTCCTCATGTCATGGAAAACTTAGATTAAATAAATCTGTATGTCTTTTCTCTTGTTAATCTGTCTTCTGTATATAGGGGCTTCAGCCATGAACCTAGCAGTGGGTAAGAAAAGGAAATCTCTCTTCCTCGGCAGAATCTATGAGGCATTTTGCTGAGTGTGGGAGAAAGAGCAGGAAGAGAGGAGTTTTCAAGGTCTCTGAACAAAGAATTCTGGGGGAAGAGGAAGTTCTCTCTCCTCCTCTCTGTAGCTAGGGCCTCCCTGATTTTGCTGTGGCCTTCAGAGTCAGAACTCCACTTTCCTGTGGCTGGAGGGCCACCGCAGCTTCCCAGCCTGCACCGCGGGGAGCCGGTGTCCAACGTGAGGACCAACTACAGTGGGAAAGCGGTTGTGCATCTGGGGACCCAGGGAGGTTTCCAATGCGTGAAAGTCCATGTGCTTGGAATTGAATAAGCCTGAACCCCCTAATTCACTGTTAGGACTCATCTTTGATCTGTTTTTAGCATAGTGACCAAACAACAGACAACTGGTTCACCAGAGCAGGAATGGAAGGTAAGGCTGAAAGAGGCTTCTAGAAAGTAGTGCTGCCTACAACCAAGCCATTTCTTGTGGCTGCGAAGACATCGTCATCAGCCAGGAGCTTCTTCCCTGGACTTAGGAGGGTGGAAGCAAAATGAAGGAAGTGATGGGCTGCCCTCTTCTATTCTGTATCAATAAAAATAACAAAGCTCACTGTAAGGGTTGTGTTTTGAGGACTAAAGATTCTGGAGCGCTGAAAAAATCAGCACTGCAGGCAAGAATGGAGCTAAGGAGGGGACACTGAATAGG
Organism: Propithecus coquereli; assembly: GCF_000956105.1. NCBI lineage: Eukaryota > Metazoa > Chordata > Mammalia > Primates > Indriidae > Propithecus > Propithecus coquereli. Next base: position 9,108,474 of record NW_012149507.1, on the reverse strand, counting down.
CTTTTGGCTGCTTCTGTTCTGATATCTCTCTTGGACAAACTGATTAAGGAAAATGGCTTTAAACAGTTTATTTGATGAAACTATTTGTTTACTTGAGGCTTTTTGTTTTTCAGTTAAATGAAAGTTAACTGATATGCAGGGTTTCAGGGGCATATTTGGAGGGTTGTGCCCAGCTCTGTGGACAGTGAGAAACTCAGCAGCGTGGTGGGATCCAGATGTGACCTGCCGGCTGGGTTGGTGCCGCTGCATGCACAGATGGGGCACAGATGACACACTTAGCAAGTGTTTTCCCAGCCTGGCCCAGGGACCTGGCCCTGGCTCGTTGACCTGTTTTCTGCAGCCAGCATGGAAGATGTGCCCAGCAGGGACTGATGTCACAAGTCAATTAATTACGTGTACAAATATATTCAAAGTTATTTGCATATTTTATGCTATGTAAATTTAACAATATATTTATAATTTTTTGTTTGTTTTTGTTTTTGAAACAGGGTCTCGCTCTGTTGCCCAGGCTAGAGTGCATAGCTCACTACAACCTCAAACTTCTGAGCTCAAGGGATCCTTCTACCTCAGCCTCTCTAGTAGCTGGGACTATAGGTGTGCACCACCTCACCTGGCTAATTTTTCTATTTTTTTTGTAGAGACAGGGGTCTCGCTCTTGCTCAGGCTGGTGTCAAACTCCTGGCTTCAAGCAATCCTCCCACTTCAGCCTCTGAAAGTGCTAGGATTACAGGTGTGAGCCGTGATGCCCAACCTATAATTATTTATTTATTTATTTTTAGAATCAATGTATATGCATCATGCAAAGATGAGTTGACAACATATTCTCAAAACATAGCTGAAGAATTTGAAGAAACTGAAATAAGATGTTAGAATGAAGCACATTTGCTCTAAATGAATGAAACTCCATGTGCTTGGGATTTGAATAAGCCTGAACTTTGTAATTCATTTTTCATACTTGTCTTTGATCTGCTTTTAGTATCATGATCAATCAACAGACATGCGAGTGACTACTTAAAGAACTGTTGATGTGGAAGACACTGTGCTAGACTCATTGCCTACCTACCAGAACTCTGGGGAAAAAACCCATATTCTTTCTAGCTTAGTGTTCAGAAGAAATCCTTTCATCAATTTGTGTTGGTTTTAGCGATTTAGAGTCTATTAAAATGTGGAATGGCATAAGATTGAAACCTCAGAATAAAGAGCTAACTATAGTCTTTCTAAAAATTCAAGAGTCGGTTCACTAACATGATGTATCAAAGCTGTAGTCTTCCTAGAAACTGTCTAGAAAACTCTGTCTTCAGAGAAACTCTCCAATATTTTCCCTCTAAATGCTTTATACTGAACAGCAGTACAGGAACAAAGTCGACTGTTTTGTGTCTCCAGTTGCTTTTCCCAAGGAAATCATGCTGTTGTTATCAAGTGTCTGTTTGTTGTGAAATTCTTACAGCTTATGAAAAAGCTTTTCATTAAGAGAAATGTGTGCCAAGCAAGCATAGCAATAACAGCTTCAAACACACACACACACAAATCCTTCAAAAATTCAGAACATTCATGCCTGTGTCAACATGATTTCAGATAAGCACAAACCCAAGAATCCAAACACGGTATTGGTAGAGCCAGTCAACAAAGAGAAAGCGTAGTGTTCGGCTTGCCCTTAGCTCATTCGCCTCTGTGTGCACTGGATTTTCATGCATTTTTATTATATAGTCAGCCATCATCCCAATTTGCGTCTACTTGGGCATTTTACTGGGAAATGTTGTTTCTAATTTTTAAAATAAAAAAAAATTTTCCTTAATTACTGGACTGTGAATGGCAATAAATTAAGGTATAAAAGATCTATGATATATAGTTTTTAAAAATCACATTTAGAATGAACAGAATGATTTACTTTAGGCTATCATGAGTTTTTTTACAGCCCCAACATTTACATGAATTATACAACAGGTTCATTTTGATCACAGTTTGCATCACGACTCATACGGATTTATTGACTCTTAGTAGAGCTGATGGATCAATGCCTTTAAATTTGACTCCAGATACCACGCTACTACTGCTTCACTTACCCACATTTTAGCAAATATGATTTAAAAATATTCCAGTCTACCATTCATGATGCATTTCAGTGAATTTCTCTATTATATTCAATACCAAGTTTTAGAAAAGAAAAAAAATGAATAAATAAAAATGGATTTATCAAAGCATAGGGAGAAAAAGAGAAAAGTTTTGGATAAACTCTTCCTTTGGATTTGATTACTTGAAAGCACCCAGAGCCTGTCAATTTTGGTTCCTTCTCCATGTAAAATGGCTGTGCTCATTCCCCGTCCCGTGAACGTGTCTGGGCTGTGTGCCCAGGGGCGGCCAGTGACATTTCCTTGTATCAGGCCAAGGCACTGGTGGCATTTGGCCAAAAGAGCAGGGTGGGGCACTGAGGCCAGAGTACAGGAAAACCAAGGGCCTGAACAGCAGTGGGTGAGAAGCAGGTAAGCCCTAGAAGCTGAGAGCCCACAAACACCAGAGGGCTGAACAAGGCGAGAAGGCAGAGTCCAGCCTTGTCAGCTGGGAAGCTGGCGGAGAGTTCAAGTACTAAACCAAGTGTGGGTCAAAGGACGAGCCTTTGTTCACTTGATTTCCTCCCCCCAGCTGTGCACTTTCCCCTAGGGCGCCCTCTCTTCTGTGATTATTGAAAACCTGCCCCAGTTTAAGGTGATGGCCACACCCTCGCTGTTTCACGAAGCACTCCCTGCTGACCAAACCCCGGCTATTCTCCCTTTCCCTTTTTTTCTTTTTTTCATACATTTCATATAATTTTTCATATGTTTATTGGCCATGTGTGTGTGTATGAGAGAAAGATATATACATATATCTCCATATATATATGTATCTCCATATATATATATATATATATATATATATATATATGGGGGGAGAGAGAGAGAGAGAAAGAGAATTACCTACTTTTGTCCACTGACTATTTGTCTTTTGGGGAGTTGATTTTTTTTTTCGAAATTGATTTATAAATATTTATTATACATTAAGGATCCTAAACTCCAGCCTGTTTTATATGTTGCCAGTATTTTCTCCTGATTTATCAATTATCTGTTGATTTTCTTTGTTTTTGTTTTTGTTTTGTTTTGTTTTTTTGTTTTGGGATGGTGTCTCGCTCTGTTCCCCAGACTGGAATGCAGTGGCACGGTCATAGCTCACTGCAGCCTCAAACTCCTGGACTCAAGTGATCCTCCTGCCTCAGCCTCCTGAGTAGCTGGGACTAAGGTGCGCACCACCATGCCTGGCTTATTTTTAAATTTTTTGTAGAAATGGGGTCTTGCTGTGTTGCCCAGGCTGGTCTTAAACCCCTGGCCTCAAGTGATCCTTCCCTCCTTGGCCTCCCAAAACGCTGGCATATAGGGATGAGCCACTCTGCCTGGCCTATTCTTCCTTTCTTTGACTTAACACTATTCGTCATCTGTAAAAGTCATTTGGGACCTAATCTTATGGTGTCTTTTAACATCTGTGGCATTGCTGTTTCCATGTGTCTTGCTTTCCCACACGAGACTATCAGCTGCTTGAGGTCAAGACCTGATCAACAGTGAGCAAGGCCACACCAGGAACCGTATTTCCAGAGACCAGGCTTGCTCACCCCTGACGGACTCTCTGGCCTGGGATTTGTTAAGTTTTCCTGAGTGGAGACAGGATGGCTCCCAGAGTCTGAGGCGAGGGTTGAGTGGTGCCAGCTCAGCCGTGTTGGGGGGTATAGGCATAATTTCCCGGTGATACTTTCTGACTATATACTCTCTTACCGTTTTTCTCTCCAATTCTCTTTTAACCATGTTTGTGCAACCTTTTCTAGATTATGGGGGATTTCTCTCCTCTTTCTCAAACCCGCAAATATTCCATTCTTATATCTCAATGTTGCGTGGACTCTTGAATCTTGACAAGCCTCTAATCATTCAGTCTTTGGCCCTCTTGACCCACTTCTTACAATTCCATGTGGGTCTTTATTATTTATCCTTTACTGTGCAGCATTCCCATTCATGGACCCTGTGCTTTAAGATCAGATTAGCCGAAGGGCTGCCTCGGTGGGTACTTTAGCACTCTGGGTTCCTCACATCAGAGCTGCTCCACTGGGGACATTACTGGCATTGGGAGGGGTGGTTCTTTAACATCCCTGGCCCTCATCACCCACTGAGAGCCAGCATTGTTGCCCATGACTGCCATAGCAACAACGTCCCCGCTGATGTCTAGATAGCCCCAAGGGGAGGCATTCTACACCCAGTGGAGTCACCTTTGCTGGACACTGCCTTCCTGCCCCACACCCCAAGACCCACACACACTTTCTCCCTGAAGAGGATTGTTTGTGTCTTATCAATAAATTGTTTCACTTTTGAAAGCTTGTCATATCTTTAAGTCATTCTTCCTTTTAGGGTTTGTTTTATCTTGCCTTGGAATGAGTATTATACTTACTTTGTTTAGTTTTGTTTCCTTGTTATTATGGGAAATGCCATATACACAAATAAAGAGAGTAGTATAATGAACCCCCTATGGATCTATCACCTGGTTTCAACAATGATCAACTCATAGACAATCTTGTTTTTTCTTTTTCTTTTCCTTTTTTTCCTTTGAAGAGACAGGGTCTTGCTATGTTGCCCAGGCTGGAGTACAGTGGCTATTCACAGGCACAATCATAGCTCACTGCAGCCTCAAACTCCTGGGCTCAAGAGATCCTCCTGCCTCAGCTGGCTGACGATCCTGGTTTTTCTGCATCCCCACCTAACTACCTTCCACTCCCTTCCTGCTGTCACTAGATAGTTTTGAAGCAAGTTACAAATACTATACCATTCATTGTCTATACCTCTTGGATAAACCTTCTGATGTCTTTTTGTTTTTTTTAAGTCAACAAGGGTTAAGGCAAAACATTTGCTTAATTCCCTCAGCCCCCATCCTTCCATGTCACCCACTCATTCCTCCTGGTTTGCTAGACTTGAATCCAGTGTTGTAGTTACCTTCCTTGCTTCCTCTATCTGCTGAGAAAAAAAATACCAGGACAAGTCAAGAATCTATCAGATGCTCTGTTTTTAGCAGAAGGAGACTTTCAGCAGCTGTTTGGATTATGCAAGTCTCATTGCTACTCTGTGTTTTATCTGTGTTCGTTTGGTGATCTGTCCGAGGCAACTGACCTCCACCTCTTCTCTCGGGTGGAGCGAAATAGAGTTTAACACCGTCCAAATATCACTTTCGTTTCTACCACTCCCTGGGCTCCCTTAAAAGCTCTCCACCACGCTGGGAATTCTGAGTCCGTGATTTAACCAACCTTCTTGTTTCCTCGCCTGTCCTGCTGATTTGAAAAAGACATGTCCTTCTGCCAATGGACTGGTGGGGGTTGCAATTCCCATCCCAGCACTTAACGGAACCAATAGATTGCTTTTCAGTTTTGTCTATAAAAATATTTTGAAAATGAGAGGAAAATGTGCTGAGTTAGTCAATGGTTGAGTGCGAACATGCACAGAAGATTGAAATGCTTGGTTCGTTGTGCTTGGTTCTTAAAGGATTAGAATGATCCTTCCCTCCTCCCTCCTCCCTGCTGGAGTGCTCTTGCCCACCATTCCATTGCCTCCTGGTTAGAATTGACTGACACTGCTGACTTTGGGGCAGCTCTCTGAAAACAAATTGATGAACCGTGTAAACACTAAGCTTGACCTGGGGCACTCATAAGTGCCAAACCATTGACTCTGAGGCCCCTGGGCTCTTCAGTTTATGCTGGGAGTCATGACCTTGACCTGCAGTGCAAAGTTGAGCCACTTCTCTCACTGAATCACAGATCTCCCCCACTTTTTTTTCCTCCCAAATGTAACTCCCCTCCAACCCCTTATCTCTAGACTAGTGTTTATTATTTATTCATTTATTTAACTTTTTTACATTCTCTATAGAGACTGTCAAAAATTGCCAATGCCGACTATATTCCAAGTCATTGTGGTGGGGTGTTGGGAAAAGTTTTCAAGTAGCAATAATCGTGCCTCAGATAAACTTCATTGACTATGATACTGCCACTGTTCAAAGAGGATAGATGTGTGTTAGGAAGAGCCTAGTTGATTCCTGTATACCCAAGCTACAAACAGCTCCAGTGGAAGGGAGCGGATGTCAAATGCCCACAGCAATCACTCCAAAGGAATGCCTAGATCCTCGTATCAATTAGTAAGTGATCTGTTGTTTAGAAAAGTCTTGCCAGAATACTTTTTTATCCAAGTTCCACTCCTAAAAAGAGACAATTTTGACTGCTTTATCTTCCTTTGTGCTTGTGACAATAACTGTAGCTTAGAAGGCGCAGTGCTGTAATTATCATTATTATTGATGTTGGCCAAACATTGAGAGCGATTAAGCAACTTGCCTAAAATCAAACAGTTCATTAGCAGAGGAGTCTGGAACCTATGTCTCTGTTAGAATAGAAAGTACAGTTTGCTATGCCCTGTCCACTCATTCTATCTGCTTTTGCCAAAGTCACAGTTTATAATAATTCAGCCCAGCATGGCCATTTAAATGACCATTGGTAAACCAGCAAGATCACCATTCTGAGTTGTGGTGTGCAAGCACACGGAGAGACCAAGGTCCTTACTCTTTCCAATCTCTCAGAGTTGCTGTGGAAGCTGAAAGCGCAAATGTACGTGAAAGTTCCTTGTAAGCTGTAATGTCCTATTCAAATAAAGATAACGGTGATGACACTAATGTCATGATACCTGTGGAGTATTTTCAATTAGCAAGTCATTGAGTTTAATTCTTCATGCATCAACTCACTTAATTCTCATGACAATATTGTAATGTTTTTGTTATAATTATTACGTTCATATACATACTATAGTATAAATATAGCACCAGCATAAATGTGTTTAATAAGACAATTTTTAGTCATAAAGACTCTCTGGGCCACTCCCACTCCAAATCATTGATACCCACTGGAAAAATACAAAAGGAACACAGAAACCCAACGGGCATCCCAAATAAACCAAAACAGACACCTAGTCGTTGCCTTCTCTGGCATTTGTACCTCATCGCTCACATAACAGGTATTTCTCAGTGCGATGGTATAGGCTTCAATGCATTAAGGTCCACCTACAGAGCTGGGAAAGCATATTTCTGGGTGTGTCCGTGAGGGTGTTTCCAGAAGATATTGGCATGTGAGGCAGTGGACTGAGTGAGGAAGATCCGCCCTCAATGTGGGCGGACACCATCCAGTCTGCTGGGGGACCAGATAGAACAAGAAGGCAGAGGAAAGGCAAATTGTCTCTCTCTTGGAGCTGAAACAGCCTTCTTCTCTTGCACTTGGACATCAGAACGCCAGGCTCTCTGGCCTTTGCACTTTGGGTCTTACGCCAATGCCAGCTGCCCCCTGAGTTCTTAGGACTTCAACCTCAGAGTGAGAATGACACCATCAGCTTCCTGATTCTGAGGCTTTTGGACTTGGACTGAGCCTCCCTACTAGCTTTTCTGGGACTCCAGCTTGCAGACAGCCTGTCGTGAGAGACTTCTCAGTCTCCATAATTGCATGAGCCAATTCCCTTGCTAAATATATCTTCTCTCTCTATATATATATATACACTATTGATTCCGCCTCTCTGGAGAGCCCTGACTAATATACTAAGCATCTAAATATATATATAGGTTTTTTTCCTTTCTTTCTGAGAAAAGGTGTCAATCTGTCACCCAGGCTAGAGTGCAGTGGCATCATCATAGCTCACTGCAACTTCAAACTCCTGGGCTCAAGTGATCCTCCTGCCCTGGCCTCCTGAGTAGCTGAGACTACAGGTGGGCACCACCACACCCAGCTAATTTTTCTATTTTTTTGTACAGAGAGGGTCTCACTCTTGCTCAGGCTGGTCTTGAACTCCTGGCCTCAAGCAATCCTCCCACCTCAGCCTCCCAAAGTGCTGGGATTACAGGCACAGGCCACTGACCCCAGCCATATGGTCTTAAATATCGTCATATCAGCAATGACCTGCAGTTTGTAAAGAACAAGAAGAACAAGGATTATGATCTTCAAAATCATCATTTTAATAATCACCCACCACCACTCCTTTGGTCAGAGTTTCTCTAAATGGTAGCTTCTTTTCTCACTCCTATCCTTTAATAAAGGAGAAGCCTTCAGATGAAGTTAACATGAAAGCAATGAGAGTGAAGAGAGAGAACCAGAGGTTGGGAAGACGAAACGCCAGCGTCTTTCAGGATGATGTTATTTCCTTTTTAAAGATGAAAAACCAGTCTTTTCATATTGACTTGTCAAGGCATAGTAGTAATGGAGTTTCTAAATGTGTAACAAAAGGGAAATAATCTAATAAATTATAGTACTGCCAAACAATGAAATATTATTAGCCAATTCCAATGAATTTTTTTAATGGGGAAACTTTTAGGATGGGGAAATCCTCAAAATAAAATGGTAAATGATAAAAATCAGGATATGAAACCATATCTGTGGTATGATCACAAGGATGTTTTACATATACACGCAAAAAGTAATGCACCGAAGTGTTAATAGAGGTTATCACTGGATATTGGAGTTATGAGGTTTTTTGAAAAAATTAATTGTTATACTTTTTCTTATTTTCTAAATATGAAAATAAGAATCAGAATAATACTTATATGGCATTTATTACTTTATAATAAAAAGATGGATGTAAAATGGTAAAGGGTTTGTATACTCTGGCTGAAATGTTGGTTAGAGTCTCTGAATATTATAGTTTCCAAAAAGAAATGTGCAGTTTTAATAGTCCTGTTCACTTGTGAATAGAAATACGAGTTTTCTAGGTTGCTTTCCTTTATCCCAGGTGTTTTTTAGCAGATTGTTATTGCACTAAATGGATCAGATCTTCCCAGCGTGTACGGAAATTTTCAGGAGTACGTGTTAAATGTTTTGGGTGAGTGACTTTCAGACAGTGGGGCTGAGCCTGGCACAGGAGTCCTGCCCTGCACTGTTTCCTTCTAATTTAAAGATTATTTAAATTTGCCTACTGGAAAGTTCTGCTAAACACAGAATCAAACCAAGAAAATCCTCTAATGAATAAATGTGGCAAAAATAGGGCTAAGATGCATTTTAATGAACAGATATTTGAATATTAAATGTTGAAAAGAAAGACATTTACTAATTGGCGATAAACTCCTGAAAACCGCTTGAAATTTAAATATAGGATATGGTGGTAATGCAGAGGTGTTAATTTCCTCCTTGGAAATTGTTTTAAAACTTAATTAGAAAAACAAAACAAAACTTAGATTGATATTTCCCAAAAGTTGGCCAGCCCTCCTAAAGAAGGGAGGGGCGTCTTTCACAGAAGCCCGGCTACCCAGGCTTATTGGGGTGAGATGGAGTTTTGGGAGGCCTGGGAGAGCACCTAGATTAGGAGCCTGTGCTCGGGGACAGAGCCTCACCTCCGGGCCTCCACGGCGTGGGGGGGGTCGTGCCCCCTAGGTACTCTGACTGCTGTCAGACCCAGCCCCTGCCTTCCCGGGCTCCCATCTGCTGTCTCAGAGAACTACACTTCTCAAGCTCCTTGCCCTCTCTGGCTTGAGGTGGCATAGAAGCTCCTGGAAGATTGGAGTGGGAGAAGGGGGGAAGCGTTGTACTTTCCTCTCTTGCTCTCTCCCTCTGTGAATGGCTCCAGCACCTGGAGGTGATGCTGAACCCCGGGCTTCACTCTCTCTCTTCCCTCCACCCTTCAGGACTCAGTAGCTTCCCGCTGTTGCTAATCTCTGCTTGGCTTCTCCACGCTTTCGTCCCTTATGCAATGAATCCCCTCTATTAAGTTCCCTCCAAAATATCCAGATTGGTATCTGCTTTTCTGATGAGACTCTGACACTAAAACTTTTTATAACTTAGGATCATGCTGGGAAACGCACCCCAGCTCAAGGGAACCATAGGAGGGAAGAAAAGGGGAGACCAACGGCCGCATCAGGTACATTTGTGGCAATGGCACTGAGAAAAGGCAGAGGCCGCATGAACTGGGGCCTGCATGTGCACAGAGGTTTAGAGAGAATTGTAAGCATGTGTCATGTGGTGGCTGTCTTTTTTTTTTCTTTTTTATTTCAGCATATTATGGGGGTACAGATGTTTAGGTTACGTATGTTGCCCTTGCCCCGCCCCAAGTCCGAGCTTCAAGCATGTCCATCCCCTGGATGGTGCGCATCACACTCTTTGTGTATGCACATACCTGTCCTCCCCTCCCCCTCCCTCCTGCCCGACAGCCAATAAATGTTATTCTTATTTGTGCACTTATGTGTTGATCAGTTAATACCAATTTGATGGTGAGTACATGTGGTGCTTGTTTTTCCATTCTTGGGATACTTC
>NW_012149507.1:8981816-9098100 GCF_000956105.1 Propithecus coquereli | reverse complement strand
TTTTTCCATTCTTGGGATACTTCACTTAGAATGCGTTCCAGCTCTATCCAGGAGATGGAGGTGCTATATCACCACTGTTTCTTAAAGCTGAATTACTCCATGGTATACACATATCACATTTTATTAATCCACTCATGTATTGATGGACACTTGGGTTGTTTCCACATCTTTGCAATTGTGAATTGTGCTGCTATAAACATTCGGGTACAGGTGTCTTTTTTATGGAGTGTCTTTTGTTCTTTTGGGTAGATGCTCAGTAATGGGGTTGCTGGATCAAATGGTAATTCTACTTGTATCTCTTTAAGGTATCTCCATATTGCTTTGTGGCTGTCTTAATAATCGAGGTTTGATGGCTGATAGCTGGGAGGTTGTTGATGTCATCATGAGGAGCCATTTATTTCCTTAGGAATGATTTTTGATACCATGAAGGTTCAAAAATGCTTGTTCTCTTGAGTAGAAGCCTTCTGGGAGCATCCACATTTAATATAACTTGAACAAAGCCTGGATATAGGAGGACGTCTCCTATTGCTATGCTAAGCATGATTGGGTAACAGAGCGTATATAATTTCTAAAAAGCCACTCTAGGATAATTACTAGCTACTTCTTAAATTTTAAGATTCCTAACTCTGTATTTATGAAGTCAGGATGATAATTTGTGAAATAAGAGAATTATCAGCTGCTATACTTTTGTCACCAATGGGAAATCCATATGATAGAGGCAGGCAGAGAACAGTTCTCAGCTGTGTCCCATAAAGAAAGAAGGAAGTGAAGCTGGCCTGTAGTCCCAGCTATCGGGAGTCTGAGGCAGGAGGATGGCTTGAGCCCAGGAGTTTGGGGCTGCAGTGAGCTATGATGATGCCACTGCACTCTAGCCTGGGCTACAGAGTGAGACCTTGTCTTTTAAAAGACAGAAAGAGAGAGAGAGGAAAACAAGATGTGCTTAGTACCTAGTAGACAAAAGATGTTTGTTGAATGAATGCATGAACAGCTCAAATTGTTAATGGACAGGAATGAGCAATTCATTCAGCCTGGAATAAATAGCATCTTTTGAGCTGGGCGTTAAAGACTGACAAGACATCATGCGGGCATGAGCAGGATGGGATGTCAGGAAGACCCAAGAGCACTGGGGAGAGAAGCAGCAGCCAGGTGAGGCTACGGGAGGTGTGAATCGAGTCTGGCTTTGTAGGTCAGATTAAGTAGTTTTGACTGCATTTTGTGGGGGTTTCTTTTTTTGGTGGGGAGGACACAGAAGGCTTTTAAGCTGATGCGTGACATATCAGATCTGTGATTTGCAAGTTCTTGACATGTACAAGTTCCATAAATATTTGTCAAATCTAATTTTTAAAAGATGACAATGGAACAGCAGCTAAAAATTCTGAATGTAATTACAGTGCTTTAGGTTGGGAGCATTTTCATGCTAGGTGTGGTTAAGAGTGATTGTTGGTTTCCTAGCAACCATGCATCCTCTCCGTGAAGAAATCTGAAGGGTCACTTGAACATCTCCACTTGGGAATCACTCTAAGCACACTAGAAGGCATTTATCTAATTTGTTCCCTTGCCTTCCAGAGAACACAAGTCACGTTCAGAAGGGATCATTGAGATTTGGGGTGCAGTGGTACTGTGCTTCTGCAGAGAGGGTTGGGGAGTATGGGAAGGGAGTCTAGTGAAGCTCTCTTCTATCATGCACATTTGCTCATAATGAGATCTTTACAGAAAACTTAAACACAAAGGAATGTGCAGAGAGGGTCAGATAATATGTGAGGCAGGAGATTGTCAGAGGAGCTCTGAGAGTGAGGTTTGGGTGAGGGAGGACAAAAATGAAAAGAGCTAAGAGTTCATCAAGAAACAGCACAAGAAACTGAACATCTTTTTTAGTCATCATTATCAAGGATACAGAATATACCACCCCAAAATATGCTACTTTGGCATAAGGATTATTTTGAGCTGGAGATGATTTAAAAAAAGCGGACACGAGAAAAACTCTCTGACCTCCTCTTTTCCATCAGGAAAGGCAGGACAATTCTTAATGCCTCCAGAGACAACTCTAGACTCCTATCAGCCCAGAGACAGCACCAGAGCAATCTACATAAGAAACCTTGCTGAAACTAGCCTTTACCTGCCATTAATTTCCAGAAGCTCAAAGTCCTCTTCCTTTGTCTTGTCATTTCTCAAAAATTTATTGTTCTTTTGCTAAGGTTCTAGCCACCTCCTTGAGTTACTCCTCTCTGGGTACTCCCACTGTGTATACATTATGCATATGTTAATAAACTTCAATTTGTTTTTCTCTTGTTCACCTGTCTTTGTCGGTCTAGTTTACAGGGCCCCGGCCAATGCACCTAAGATGGGTGGAGGGAAAAGAATTTTTTGCCAGCCCTATACATAGAATAGTCTTTAAGGAAGTTGTTATCATCCCCAATTCATAGACGGGTAAACAGACTCACAGAAGTTAAGAAGATTGACCAAACTAGCTGGACCAGGGCCTCAGCCCTCCAGGGACACAGGACACAAGCACAGAAGGGCCACAGAAGAACATACCACCTCACCCTGGTGGCCTGGGGCCAGCTTGTGCCAAGTCCAGTGCACACTCTACTGATCTTCCTTGACCTCTCCCTGGCATCTGGCCTTTCCCACTTCCTCTTCCTCTTCAAAGCACTGCATGCTTCCCGTCCCCATGTCCCCTGTGTTCCATCCCTTCTCCAGCTGTTCTTAGCAGGCATCCTTGACAGGAATCTCTGTCTCTAGCCACCCGCTCCTTGGAGAGGTGATATTCATTAGAACTCAGCCCTCAGCCTCTCTTGTCACACTGCAAGCCCTCTGTGGTCACTCAGCAGTTGTCTGGCCTTGAACTACCACTCACATGCTGACGACTGGCAGATCTAGGTCTTCCCTTCAGACAGTTCAGCTGCCTCGAAGCCCCATACTTCTCAATTTGTATGTGGCTATCCCCAAATCATTTCAAGTGCCAAAGCAGAACCCCTCATTCCTACCCTGAAGTACCCATCTAATTCAAAAGTGTTATGATTCCTCATAAGGGGACAATTTGTTTCAAAAACATGGCCACTGTATCTCTGGGGCTTCTGTAGGATTGCAACAATCTATGATTGTAGAATGCACATTATTTCACAACCTGAACTCAATGTCATCGTGTCCTCTCCAAAGGAAAGGTAAGTCTCAATCTGTAATGTGTGTTTTGTAAATGGAACCATAACTTTCCCCTAGACATGAGATTTGGTTAGTAAACCCCTCCCTCCCACCTCCCACTATCCTGGGTGATCTTTTTCTTGACTCTATCCGATGAGAAAAGGAGGAGAACGAAGAAGAGGAGAGAGGGAAAGGAAACCCTTCTAGAACTGAGGTCAGCAAATGCTAGGGATGACTTGGTTGCCTGGCAACAATGCCCTCCCCATCCCTCCCCACGGATATGAATCTGTGGTATTTCACTCCTCCCTTCCTGCTTTTAGGGCTGTTCTCAGTATTTATTTTAACTAAATTTTACCAATATAAAATTGGAAGAGGGGGTACATATATTATGTTTTTATGCAAACATAAGCTGAATGTGGAAGTTGCAGATCATAGAGAAACACATAATTTTTCAAATGAAAATGCTTTCATTTGATCATTATTTATTTAACAGATATTTATTCAATGTCTGCAATGGGCCCGACCATCTGCAAAGTATTGAGTTAAAAAATCATCCACAGGTAGATTTAAAAACAGAAATGAGTCCCTTGTGTCCAAGAACTAAGAATTGACTGAGGGCTCACACATTAAAGTTCTAACTTTAAAAACATATATGGGGTTGCTAGACATAATATCAATATATCGAAATTCAATTGCATTTTTATATGCCAGCAATAAATATCTGAAAAATACCATTTACAATAGCAAAACAACAAGGTGCCTAGGAATTAAGCTAACAAATGATGTGCAAGATTTGTGTGGGGAAGAAAATTCTAAAGCGCTATGAAAGAAAGCTAAACAAATGAAGGTATTGACCAAATTTGCGGATGGGAAGACACAAAATCCTGAAGAAGTCAATTCTCCTGAAAGTAATCTGTGAATCCAATAGAATTTAGATGAAAATCCCAATTAATATTTTGATTCTAAACTGATTCTAAAAGTTATACAGCAAAGTAAGGGACAAATAATAGCCATGGTAATTTTAAATACAAAGAGCACACAGTTTGTTCAGATGTTAGGATTTCTTATAAAGCTGTAGGAATTAAGGCAATATGATCTTGGTGCAGAAACGGAAAAGTAGATCCCCGGAACAGAATAGGGACCTCCGAAACAGACTTATGCATAAAGGAGTCTTGATACATGGCAGGGGTAGAATTACAAATAAGTGGGGAAAAGATTTACTAGATGGTGCTGGGAAAACTGGCTCTCCATAGGGAAAAAGATTAAATTTCATACCCATCTCATGCTATAAGCATAAATCTATCCCAGATAGCTTAAATAATAAAAGTAAAACTTTAAAAGGCCTAGAAGAATATATACGAGGATATCTATATAAGCTTGGGGGAGGGAATCATTTCTTAAGACTAAAAACCACAAACAGTAATGGAAAAGACTGACACATTTGTTAAAGGAAAGTTTCAGAAAAGGTAAAATCACGACTCTCACATAGATTAAAATGAACACGTATTCAAGATTTTATTCTCATGCCTGTAATCCTAGCACTCTGGGAGGCTGAGGCAGGAGGATCACTTGAGGTCAGGAGTTTGAGACCAGCCTGAGCAAGAGCGAGACCCCGTCTCTACTAAAAATAGAAAAAATTAGTAGGGCATGGTGGCACATGCCTATAGTCCCAGCTACTTGGGAGGCTGAGGCAGGAGGATCGCTTGAGTCCAGCAGTCTGAGGTTGCAGTGAGCTATGATGACGCCATTGCACTCTACCTGGGGTGACAGAACGAGACTCTGTCTCAAAGAAAAAAAAAAAACAAAAATATTTTATTTATCTCCTTATGATGAGGAAACTAGGCAGATGTTACAACTGTTAAAAGGAGAAAGCAAAGAACCACATCCTAATAGAGAATAAAGAAATGGTGAAATAAATTTACAAATGGAAGTGAATCTTGCTTTTTCCACAGGCAGGTTGAGGTGAGAGAGATTAAAGGGTATGGGCAGAGGGAGTCAATTCAGCCACCACCAGACAGAATTTATTAACATGTCTAGAGACAAGAATTATTTTGCATTGCTATCATTATCTGGAACTTCAGTTATAAAATAGCTTAAAGACAATGAATAGCTAAAATTGAATAACCTGGAATAACTATGAATAACTATTGAATAACTATGTGCTCTACATAATGCATGGTTTTCCCATTGGAGACACCCAATAATCTTTTTGTTTATTCCAAATTTTCTTATATATTTGATTGCATTAAAAAAGACAACTTGGTTAACCAACAAAGGACTAGTATCCAGAATATATAAAGAACTTCTACAAATCAATTAAGAGACATATAACACACAGTAGAAAATGGGCTTATGACTTGAAGAGGCAATTCAGAAAAGAGAGACAGAATGATAAATAAATATATGCAAGGATGCTCAACCCCACCAGTAATCAAGAAAATGCAAATTAAAACCACGTTTCATTTCCATCAGAAAAAATATAAAGTAGTCTGATAATTACAGATGTTGGGGACTACGTGGAACTATAGGAACAAACTACTGGTAAGTGTATAAATTGGTACAACCACTTTGAAAAGCAACTCAGTTATTTGTTGTAAAATTGAAGATAAGCCCTCAATTCAAGTAATTCAAATCATTTCCTAGGAACTTTTCTACATATGCACAAGGGGAAAGAAGCAAGAATATTTTTACAGCATTTACTATAATAGCAAAATATTGGAAACCACTAAATACCTATGAACAGGGAAAGGAATAAATAAATTGTGATATATTCATACAAAGGAGTATTATTAACAGTTAAAATGAATGAACCAGAGCTATATTTATCAACATAGATAAATCCCCATAGTGTTAAATGAAAAAAAAGTTGTAGAACAATGCATACAGTATGCTATTGTTAATATCAAATCTTAAAATATGCATGGAAATGATAAAAAAATGTGTTTAGTATAGTGGTAATTTCTGGGGAGGGAAGGAGGAGTATGTGATCAGGTAATGAGTGACAGGACAGCTTCCATTTATATTTTCAACCTCTCCTTAAAGACAAGGCCAAAGCTAAGGTTAAAATTGAGAGATTCTGTAGTTAAAAATGTGATTTGTGATCCTCAGACAGAGATATATTTAAAAAGATCTGCTGTTTGTTGGACACAATAGCACACGCTTGTAGTCTCAGCTACTCAGGAGGCTGAGGCAGGAGGATTGCTTGAGCTCAGAAGTTCAAGGTTGCAGAGAGTTATGATTGTGCCACTGCACTCCAGCTTGGGTGAAAGAGTGACACTCTGTCTCTGAAAAAAAAGGTACCAAAGTTACCGAGACTTCTGGTTTCCTGCCTGGCATGTAAGAAATTTGGAAGTCACCACTTCATCCTAACAAGTAAAAGCTGAACAGTTGACAAACTCCGGGTGATCCAGTCATAGGGCACAGTTTTGTGAATTTTACCTCCAGCAGCTCTATCAGGTCCTCACAGTGAATATTGGAGAAAATCCACTCCTTCTTCTGCAGGGGTTGGGGGGAAAGAAACATTTTGAAATACACCAGAGTATTCTGTTCTTCTAAACAAGACCTCTCCTGAGGAGAAACTAGTTAACTAGAGCCTAACTGATGGGAAGGAAGCAAAATATCCAACTCCATGTCCTTCTGGCCATTTTATCGCATCTAAGGGGACAGGTTACTGAGAAACACCAGTAAAGTCCACAGTCCACACAGGCACAGGCTCACATTGAGATATAAGCACAGGACCATAGAATGCTCCTTCCTCCCACATCTTATTGCTACATTACTAACAACCTATTTGCCACAGTTCCTTTTATTCAATAGCTCGTGTACAACTTTCAGCAAAAAATTACAAGGCATACTAAAAAGCAAAAAACCCAGTTTGAAGAAATTGAACAAGCATCAGAATCAGATATGGCAGGAATGTTGGAATTGGCAGGCCAGAAATTTTTAAAACTATGAATAATATGCTAAGGGGTTTAATGGAAAAAGTAGAGAGCATGCGAGAACACATGGATAATGTAATCAGAGAGATGGAACTTGTAAGAAAGAATCAAAAAGAAATTATGGAGATAAAAAACATTGTCACAGAAATGAAAAATGCCTTTGTTATGCTCATTAGTAGTCTGGACACAGTTGAGGAAAGAATCTCTAAGCTTGAGGATATGACAATGGAAATTTCCCTAACTGAAAAAGAAAGACAGAAAAAAAAAAAAACTAGAACAAAAATCAGAACAGAATGTCCAAGAACTGTGGGACAGCTACACAAGATGTATCATATGTGTAAAGAAAATATCAACGGAGAAGAGAGAAAGGAAGAGACACAATATTTGAAACAATAATAACTAAGAATTTCCCTAAATTGTCACACACCAAACCACAGATACAGGAAACTCAGATAACAGCACGCAGCATAAAGGCCAAAAGAAAAAAACAAAGCCCAAAACATACAAAAAACTATATCTAGGCATATTGTATTCAAACTTCAGAAAATTCAAGATAAAAAAAAAATCTTCAAAGAAGCCAGAGGGGGAAAAAAACGCCTTACCCATGGAAGAGCAAAGATAAACAAAGATTTCTCCTGAGAAACCATGAAAGCAAGTGAGTAGAGTGAAATATTTAAAGTGTTGAGAGAAAAAAAACTACCAACCTAGAATTCTTTCCCCTCAAAAATTATCCTTCAAAGTGAAGGAGAAATAAAGACTTTCTGAGATAAACAAAAAGTAAAGGAATTTGTTGCTAGTGTACCTGCCTTACAAGAAATGTTAAAAGAAGTTCTTCAGAGAGAAGGAAAATGATATAGGTCAGAAATTTGCATTTACATTAAAGAAAGGAACAGCATCAAAGAACAAACAAATTAAGGTAAAATAAAAAATTAGTTTTCTTATTCTTAGGTGATCCAACAATTAACAGGTTGTTCAAAATAATAATAGCAACAATATATTATACTATGTATGTATATAGAAGCTTACATATGCTTAAGTATAAGTAAAATGAATGACAGCAATGGTACAAAAGATAGAAGAGAAGAATTAGGAATATTTTGTTATTACAAGGTACTTGCACTACCTGTGAAGTGGTAAAATATTATTTGAAATTAGACTTGGATTAGTTGTAAATGTATATATAAAACTATAGGGCAACCACTTAAAAAAGTTTTTAAAAAGTACAATCGATATGCTAAGAAAAGAGAGTAAATGGAATCATATAAAATGCTCAAAACCACAAGAGGCACAAAAAGTATGGAAGACAAAAATAGGAACAAAGGCAACAAATAGAAAACAGTAACAACTATGGTAGATATTAATCCATCTATATCAATAGTCATCTTAAATTTCAATGGTCTAAATACACCAATTAAAAGATTGTCAAAGTGCATCAAAAAATAAAACACAACTAAATGTTGTCTACAAGAAACCAAGAAACCAACTTTATCAGTAGCTGTGGAGCTGGTGGGAATTGTAAGGATTTAAAAAGAAAAAAAAAAAACAGAAAAAAAAGAAACTCACTTTAAATATAAAGGCACACACACACACACATATATATACTGAAAGTAAAGAAATAATATCAATTTACCATGCTAACACAAATCAAAAGAAAGCAGGAGTAGCTATATTAATTTCAGACAGAGGTTTGCAGACTTCAGGATTTTCAGAGGAAAGGGTAAAGAGGGGCATTATATAATGCTAAAGGGGTGAATACTCCACAAAGACATAACAAAGTATAAACGTGCATGTGCCTAACAACAGAGTGTTAAAATATATGAGATAAAAATGGATGAAACTGTAAAAAGAAAGAGATGAACCTACTATTATGAGTTGGAGACTTTAACACTCCTTTATCAGAAATGGATAGACCCAGCAGGCAGAAAATCAGTAAAGATATAGCTGAACTCAATAGCACCCTTAATCAACTAAATCTAATTCACATCTATAGAATAATTTATCCAAAAATAGCAGAACATACATTTTTCTCAAGCTCATATGGAACATTCACCAAGATAGATCACATTCTGGGCCATAAAATACACCTTAACATATTCAAAAGAATAGAAATCATACAACATCTGCTCTCAGACCAAAATGCAAATTAAACCAGAAATCAATACCCGAAAGATAGCTGAAAAATTCCAATACTTGGAGAATAAGCATGTTCTAAATAACACATAGGTCAAAAAAGAAATCTCAAAAAAATTTTAAAATATTTTGAACTAAGTGAAAAGAAAAAGACAACATTTCAAAATTTGTGAAATGCAGCAAAAGCAGTGTTTACAGGTAAATTCATAGCACTGAATACATCTATGAGAAAGGAAGAAAGATCTAAAATCAATAATCTAAGCTTACACCTTGGGAAACAAGAAAGAGAAGAGTAAATCAAATACAAAGCAAGCACAAGAAAAGAAATAATAAAAATTAGACCAGAAATCAATGAAATTTAAAACGGAACATCAATGGAGAAAATTAGCAAAACCCAAGGCTGGTTCTTGGAAAGGATCAATAAAGTCAATAATCCTCTAACCAAGCTAACTATGAAAAAAAGAGAGAAAACACAAAGTCTGCCAAAACTCAAACAAGAAGAAATAGACAATCTGAATAGGCCTATATCTATTAAAGAAATTGAATCAATAATTAATAAACTTCAAAAACAAAAAGCACTGGGTCCACATGGGTTCACTGATGAATTTTACCAAACGTTTAAGGAAGAAATTATACCAATCCTCTCTAATCTCTTCCAGAAGATAGAAGCAGAGGGAATATTTCCTATCTAATTCTAGGAGACCAGCATTACCTACCACCAAAACCAGAAAAAGACATTACGAGAAAACTACAGACCAATATCTATCATGAGAATAGATGCAAACATTCTGAAAAAAAATTAGTGAATCAAATCTAACAATGTATAAAAATAATTATAAACCACAAACAAGTAGTATTATCCCAGGTATGTAAAACTGGCTCAACATTTGAAAATCAATTAATGCAATCCATTGCATCAACAGGCTAAAGAAGAAAAATCACACAAACATATCAGTAGATGCGGAAAAAGCATTTGCCAAAATCCAGCACCCATTTATGACAAAAAAAAAAAAAAAAAAATTACAACACTCCCAGCAAAAGCAAACTAGGAATGACGGTAAACTTTCTCAACATGATAAAGAACATCTACTAAAAACCTACAGTAAACATCATATTTAACAGTGAGAAACCAGACACTCACTAACAAGGCAAAGATGTCCCCTCTTGTGACTGCTTTTCAATGTTGTACTGGAAGTCTTACCTAATGCAAAAAGATAAGAAAGGATATAAAAATTATCCAGGTTGGGAAGAAAGAAATAAAACTCTCTTTCTTCACTGATGACATGAATGTCTATGTAGAAAATCCAAAATGATCAATTAAAAACCTCTTGGAACTAATAAGCAATTATAGCAAGGTTGTAGGACACAAGGTTAATATGCAAAAGTCAATTGCTTTCCTATATACCAGCAATGAACAAGTGGAATTTGAAATTGAAAACATAACACTATTTATATTAGCACCCCCCAAAATGAAATATTAATACTTAGGTATAAAGCTACCAAATATATACATGATCTATATGAGGAAAACTAAAAAACTTTGATGAAAAATATCAAAGAAGAATTATTATAAATAATTGGGGAGATATTCCATGTTCATAGACAAGAAGAAAAAATACTGTCAAGATGTCAGTTGTTTCCAACTTAATATATAGATTCAATGCAATCTCAATCAAAATCCCAACAAGTTATTTTGTGGATATCAACAGATTCTAAAGTTTACATAGAGAGGCTAAAGAAACAGAATAGCCAACACAGTATTGAAGGAGAAAACCAGTGTTGGAGGACTGACGCTACCTGATTTCAAGACTTATTATAAAGCTACAGTAATGAAGACAGTGTGGTATCAGTGAACAAACAAATAGATCAATGGGACAGAATAGAGAGCCCAGAAATAGACTCACATAAATAGAGTCAACTCATCTCTGACAAAGGAAAAAGAATTCTTTCAACAAATGGTGCTGGAACAATTGAACATCCATACACAAAATAATAAAAAAAGACACAGACCTTACACCATTCAAAAATATTAACTCAAAATGGATCATAGACCTGATTATAAAATGCAAAACTTAAAACTCCTAGAATATGACAAACTCCAACAATATAACATATAACACAACCTGGATGATCTTGATATGGTGACGACTTTTTAGATATAACCCCAGAGGCACAATCCATGAAAGAAATAGCAGATAGAAGGTAGGCAGATGAAGAAATGTTCAATATCGTATGTCATTAAGGAATTGCAAATTTAAACAACAATGAGATACTGCTACACACTTGTTAGAATGGCCAAAATCCAAAACATTGTTGAACTACGGCCCCCAACACCGGGCTGTGGACACCCAGGCCATGGACTGGTCCGTGGACTGTTAGGGACCGGGCCACAGAGCTCCGCCACCTGGCCCCGATTCCACCATCCCCCCATCTGTGGAAAAATTGTCTTTCATGAAACTTAGGAACAGGGTGGGGCAGGCGCACAGCAGGAGGTGAGCAGTGAGGGAGCGAAGCTTCATCTGTATTTGCAGCCGTTCCCCATTCCTTGAATCTCTGCCTGAGCTCCACCTATGCCCCGCTACTGCCCCTGCAACACTGTGGAAAAATTGTCTTCCATGAAACTGGTCCCTGGTGCCAAAAAGGCTGGGAACTGCTGCTGATGAACACCAACTGCTGGCAAGGATGTGGAGAAACACAAACTCTCATTCACTGCTGGTGGAAATGCAAAATGCACAGCCACTTTGGAAGTTTTTTATAAAACTAAACATACTAAACATATAAACATAGTCTTACCATAGAATTGAGCAATTGCACTCCTTGGCATTTACCCAAATAAATTGAAAACTTATCCCAATACAAAAACCTGCATATGGATGTTTATGGCAGCTTTACTCATAATTGTGAAAACTTGGAAGGAACCAAGATGTTCTTTAGTAGGTGAGTGGATGAATCGTGATACATCAGCACTAAAAAGAAGTGAGCTCTCAAGCCATGAAAAGACATGAATAAACTTAAATTCATATTACAAAGTAAAAGAAACCAATCTGAAAAGTCTACAACATACTGTATGATTCCAACTATATGACATTCTGGAAAAGGCAAAACTATGGAGACAGTGAAAAGATCAGTGGTTGCCAGGGATTAGGACAGACTTTTAGGGCCATGAAACTACAGTAAGTCCCCACTTAACGTCACCATTAGGTTCTTGGAAACTGTGACTTTAAGCAAAATGACATGTAAAGAAACCAATTTTACCATAGGCTAATTGTTATAAATAAGAGTTAAGTCCTATGGCATATTTCTGGTCACAAAAACGTCACCAAACTTCTAAATAAAGACCCAAAACACTTTTAATATTGAACATTGAAGTAAATGAGCTATTCATACATTTAAGAAAGATTAACAAAAACAATTAAGATTATTATTTACCCACTTATTCCAATTCAGGGTCAAGGGTGGCCAGAGCCATCCCTGGTGCTCAGAGTGCAAGGCAGGACCCACCGTAGGCAGGAGGCCGTTCGCTCGCAGGGCGGACTCACACACACCCACTCTCACTCACGCTGGGACAATGTAGACACACCAGTGAGCGTAACGTGCGTATCTTTGGGAAATGGGAGGAACCAGAGTACCTGGAGAGACCCACACCGACACTGGGAGAACTTGCAAACTCCATACAGTGGCCCTGGCTGGGGATCGATTTTTTTCTCATCAACATTATGATGACACGACATTATTTGAGAACCTGCTGTATGATATTACAATGGTGGATGCATGTCATCATACATTCATCAAAACCCGAAGAATACACACCATCAAGAGTGAACCCTAACATAAACTATGGCCTTTAGATGATGATGACGTGTCAGTGTAGGTCATTGTACCGAGCGCAGGGCTGTGGTAGGGGATGTTGACGATAGGGGAAACGGGGGCGGGAGGTGGCGCAGGGGGCACTGTGAATTCTCTGTTCTTTCCACTCCTTTTTGCTGAGAAACCAAAACTGTTCTAAAATGTAAAGTTTATTAATTTAGCAAGTTATTAAAACACTAAAAAAGACAACCAGATTGATGTATGAGAGTCACATTGCACTGAAAGATGTTTTAAATTATTACCTGGAATGATAATCTGAAATACCAACAAGTTAATGGTTCATGCATATTTTTGAAGTTTTGAGAATTATAAAGTTCCTTTTCCTCTTTGCAAAATAACTAAGCGGGGCAAAAACAGAAATATAAACCGATGTCATTTACATTTCTCCATGATTGCCACTAGGTAAACGGCAATAAAATAACTTGGCAATAGTGAGAAAATCCAGTGAACAAAGAACATTTGACATGACACTAATTATAGAAAACAAGCCACTGTTATAAGTTGAAAAGTATTATTTTAAATAGCCCATTGGTAAACCCAACTCCACAAATAGCCTTCAACTATGTATGGACTTTAAGGTCATCAGAAATGAAGCTTTTTGTTCACTCCAAAGTTTGATAAACAGGCCATAAAGAAGACAAGGTTTTTTCAAATGATGATATTACCCTGTCCACCTTCTTAAAGAAGAACAGAGAAATTATTTATATCATTTGGCAACAATACAGTTTCTCTCTTCCAAAGAACTCAAAGTATTTGTATAAATATTAACTGATAGCCTTGTGGAGACAGAGGAGAATAAAGGAGGAAGAAAAGGAGGAAGAGGAGAAAAAGGGATGGGGGAGGAGAAGGAGGCAAGTGCAGGGCCAGGTGATACGTTTTCTTACCAGTCCCCAGCTCACCAAATAAACCAGCTTGCAAAAATATTAATACTCTGCTCTCTACCTAATATTTGATGTACAAAGGGGAGCACCCTGCTCTATAAAGTTGTCCTTACATACTTCTGTTTCCATCTCAGTTGGAAAAATTGTAAATATTTGCACAAGTTGATCTGTTATCTCAAAGAATCCAGGATTTTCAAGTATGCTATAATTCGATTTAGTGAATATTTATTGAGCATCTTCTAAATTGTAGGCATTCTAGGGATTTGGTGGTGGATATATTCATACAGTGCTTCTCAGAGTGTGATCCTAGGGCTAGTAACATCTGTACTGTAACCATGGAACCAGACCAATCTGATTCAACTACGTGTAATATTAATAAAATGGTGAGTTGTGTTGCAGTTGCCATGGACCCACAGGTTGCAAGTTACATAATCTGAGCATGCCCAGATGAACCAACCATGCAACCACAGGTGGAACCTAAGTGCTCAGCCCAAAGAATGGGGACCAAATTAAGAAGTGGACACCACATGGCAGGATCCATGATCCAATCAGATTGAGTCCTGGCATCACCCTATGACACGATCCACTCAGATCACACTTCCCGGCATTATCTCACTGCAAGATCCAATCAGATCACACTTCCTTAAACTCTACCTACAAAACCTGCCCCATCCCCCAGCTCAGGGAGACAGATTTGAGCCCAGCTTCTATCTCCTTGCTAGGCAGCCTTGCAATAAACTTTTCTCCCTATAAAAACCTTGTGCTTCAGAGTTTAGCTTTTCATTGTGCATGGGCAATTGGATCCAGTTTGGTTTGGTAACAGTATCACCTGGGAACTCTTAAGAAATGCAAATTCCAGGGCCCCACCCCATTGCTACAGAATGGGAAAATTATTAATAGGAGGGCTAGTCCAGCAAGCTGTGTTTTAACAAGCCATCCAGGTGACTCTGATGCACTGAAGTTTGAGAACTACTGTGTTAATAGATGACTTTCGATACAAGGCCCCACACACAACAGCTCAAAAAGTATTAAGTGAATGGATGAATGACAAAATGAAAATTTGAGCTGTTGGTAGAGTTCAGGACAGGCTAAAATAGTGGCATATTTACAAGAATGGGAGAAAACAACTCTAGGTCTTCCAGCCTTTCTCTGTTGGCCGTGGCACAGCCCTGGGCTCCCCAGATAGTTCGTTGGTTTCTTTTTTGTTTTCATTAGTTTATCAATCATTGTTCACTGCAGGTTGTGGCAAGCATAAAATAAATGCCAAAACAGACAACATTGACCACAACAGACAGAACCAGAAGCAGCAGGAGCACTTGGGAATTGTAACAGTGGCACTTAATTTGGTTTCCACTGATAAATTGGGGTAAGAGTGAGTCCAGTTTGGTTTGTTAAGTGCAAAACAAACAGAATTTGTTGTTAACTCACTCTACCCTCGGGTCGAGACAAAGGACCCACCGCTCTTCTCCTTCTTTCTGGAAGAAGACTGAATCGGTTAGAAGAACTCAGCTCAGCTTTTTTAGTGAAGTTAGAACTTGCTTGGGGACACAAGACTTCCTCCACAAAAGGTTTTTTTTTTAATGAAAAAAACACTGAGGTCTCTTCTACGCTCCAGTTGGCCCCTGCCTGGCTCTAAACGGCCCCTTCCTTTCCCTGATCTGACTTCAGCTCGGCAGGCAGGGACTTTTTTTGTCATTCAAAACCATAAAACATTTTAGGCTGCCTCAGAGTAAAATCAAACACCAGCGAGAACCTCTTGAAGTGAGTTTCTGCAGACTCTCAGATGGAAGCCGGGAGCGGCATTCTGCCCCTGAGGAGACTGGCGCTTCCTAAGAGATGAGGACACTTTGGTTTCATAATGTGGCTTTTGTCACAGTGGCGCACACTTCTGACTCTCACTTCCTGTTTTAATTCTGTTTGGAAATAAGAAAATCTGCTGAGATTTAGTTTCTAAAGAGCTTCTTGAAGAAGCTTTCTCTGCCAAGTAGAAAGGGGAATGAGAGCACAATTGCAGTCAGAGCGCGCTGACGGCCTTGAGTCACTGTTCAGTGTGGGGACCTTGCTTGGTTGAGGTGGGCACGCGTCCTACTGGAGGAGGCTAGGAGTGTGGCTGCAGGAGGTGGGCCAATTTTGCCCGGGTGCAGAGATTGGGGGAAAAGGCAGAGGGAGCTGCATGCGGAACAGCAAGAGCAGGAGCTGGAGGGCTAGGGATGTGGGGGTGTGGGG
This sequence comes from Propithecus coquereli, assembly GCF_000956105.1. Classification (NCBI taxonomy): domain Eukaryota; kingdom Metazoa; phylum Chordata; class Mammalia; order Primates; family Indriidae; genus Propithecus; species Propithecus coquereli. Next base: position 9,081,917 of record NW_012149507.1, on the reverse strand, counting down.
TGGTGGGATCCCAAGGGCTTCCCTGGGAGTCAGGCTGTGAGAGGACTAGTGCGGGGTTGTAGGTATGTGGCTTCCACTCCACAGGCCTGAGGGAGGTAAACCAGAGAGGATGCGCTTAGCTTATTTGGTTTCAAACGATCACTCTGCATGAGAGAAGGAAGCTCTTGGGTGGCTGCTGGGATGATCCAGGGAGCAATGGTCCCTGTGGGAGCTGAGATGGTGTCCTTAGTGACAGTAGGAGGGGCTAGGGACCCAGAGGTGTGGAACCTAGAACTTAGCCGGCCATCGCTCCACTGCCTCCTGGTCCAGTGCTCTTTACCCTACCCCAGAGCACCACCAACTCTTCCCCCAGAGCCCTCCTTGGCAGAGCAGAGTAAACAGCCCCTGCGGAACTGGAGGTACATTTGAAAATGGAATATGGCATGCCAGAAAGTTCTTTGAAGTATTACATTTTGTCTGAAAGAATTCATGCAAGCATTTGCATTCTGCTTCGTAGAATTGCTACTCCAGGAAGCCGGGCCGTATTTTTTCCCTGTGGCCTCTGGTGCCCCCTGCATCCCCCCGGGCCGCACACATGCCAGGTTGGGAAGGGGCCTTGCTGCGTGCAGCCCGTCTGTGGACATCCCTCCCCACGCCGTACGAACACGGATGCCACGCTCACTTTGTGGGGTAGGAGCACATCTGCACAATCATACCTTTCCGCATCCTGGAGACAATGGCTTCACTTGTCTTGAGAGAAAGGATTTATGATATTTAGATGGATTTTATTGTCATTCCTTTTAATATCTTTTCCTCTCCTCACTCGAACTGATAAATAATCAGTGAATAGGCTTTACAGATCAACAGAGAGCTAATTGGCAGGTATAAAGTGCTAGAGTCATCAATGAGATGTCTAGGTTTAACGCCATTACAGAGTATTTTGTAGTTTATATTTGACTTTCCTATGATTAATAGTAATAGTTAACACTAACTGGGCACTTGCTAGAGGCCAGAACTACCCTGTTAGGGTACATTATTTCATTTCCTCTTTGCAGCAAGCCTGAGGTAGATGTTATTAGTGCCATTTTATAGGTGAGTAAACTGGGATTTGGAGATAGTTTAAGCTTATCAGGGTCCTGCAGCCAGGAAATGGTATAGCCAGGACATGATCTCAAGCAGTCAAACTCCAACACGTGAGTGTTTAGCCTCTGCACTGTAGGAATGAACTAGAAACTTTGGTGAACAGCTAGATCAGTAACATTTAAGATCCTTTGTAACCCTGATATTTGATGATCTTGTGAAATCTTAAAGAAACAGATCGCTTCTGATGAAACTTGATAAAGTATTGCGAAATATCACTCTGAAGTTCTACTTTTTCTCCAGGCTATCATCTTAGGGACAAAAGGGTCCCTAATAAGACTTTGCAATTGGAATTGTGTTTTTCTAATTTTCATTGGTATGTGGGTAGAGGTTGCAGAGGTTAATATATTTTGAAGACAACTTGATTTTGTTTTTCATTTTTGTCAAACAAAAGTGAAGACATTGTCTCTAACATTATACAAGCCTGGAGCTCTCCCCACTGGAGAGCTGGGGCTGGAGCTGGGCGATTGTCCCCAGCTGTGCACAGCACATGTAGTGGAGCTGGCTTGTCCAGGCTGCAAATGTCACCTGCCTCGCCAGCCTCCGTTTTGTCTGTAGTGCTAAGTGCTGATGCAAAGTCCCTGTGTAACACAACCTGGATGTATTTTTCTTACTGTGTTATGTTTGCAAAGCTGTCTCTCTTGCCCCTAGTTCAAAGATGCAATAGCCAGCTGTGCAGTGACACACACCTTAGTCCCAGCTAGCTGCTCGGGAAGCTGACGCGGGAGGATGGCTTGAGCCCAGGAGTTGCAGGCTGCAGTGAGCTATGATGACACCAGTGCACTCTAGCCTGGACAACAGAGAAAGAGTCTATTTCTTAAAAAAAAAAAAAAAATGCAATAGCCACTTGAAATTCCATAAGGAATTGTACTGTTCTTGTGCAATTTAGTAAAAATCACTGCTGTACATGTTATAGTGGTAAAACTCCACTTCATACACACACACACACACACACACACACACACAGAGTATTAACACATAGGTATATATTGCAGAATAGCAATCATATTTCTAGAGCACTTTATAGTTTTCAAATTGATCTCATTTACATAATCTCCTCATTTGATCCCTGGTGATCAAGATGAGTATTATTAGTAGTCTCCCCATTTTATAGATGGGGAAATAAAAACTCAGAGGAGTTAATTGACTCACATAGGAGAGCTTGAAAATCCTTCCATCTTCAAATCTCTTCTTCCTACAACGTCTTACTTATCTCCTACACCACCCTGTGTAAACTTACACCCCAATTTCTCAGTGACACCTATTGACTCTCATGAAAGCATTCTTTCTTGGAATTAGGTTCTAAATTGTGGTGACCTTGTATCAGTTCAAGAGCAAAGTTCTGGAAGATTCTGTGGAGAGCTTGTTTTAACTGCTCCTCCATGTGACAGCTGCTTCCGGGTGTCCTGAGCCTCAGGGTCACTCTGCAGCTAAGACACAGTGCTGCCGAGCTCAGGGAGCGCTCCTGGTCTTGTTTCGACTGTACATCAACGTCATCTCTGAACTGGGCTGTGGTGGTTTGGGATGCAGAGCTTCACAGATGATATGTCCGACCGTAAATCCGCCACCCCATGCCTTCACAACACCGGTTCCAGGAAAACACCAAAAACTAATTGAAACTAAGACAACGGCAGAAATATGTACGGGGGCAGAAACCCAAACAATGCTAGCAAAAACAAAGAACACATTTCACATTGGTATTAATTAAAAGAAACACTATGGTATCTAATGTAAATATGTTTTTATCATTAGATCTAATATCTTCAAATGCTTATTATGACGAAGAGGATAAAGTAATATAAATTATTTACTCAAAATAGTCATTAATTTTAGCCATTTGCCTTGAGTGTTGCATGGTGTCACAAGAAAGGCATGGCAGTGGCAGAATAAATGCCGTGAGTAGCTGTGTCACTTCGAGCGTGTCACCTAACATTTTCTAATGTGACCTTCAGTTTCTTCAGCTGAGAAGAAAGTAAGAGATGAAAGGATAAGAGAAAAGAAAAGAGATGGGAGAGACAGATCGCTTTGCAGATGTGGTATCACCCACAAGGGCTGAACTACATGGTTGCTAACATACTGGCTCAGAGTGTGGACTTGAGCTTGGGAGCCCAGGTTCCAATTCCAACTCCATCGTCTACTAGCTGTGTGACCTTGACATATTCTTTACCTTCTCTGTGCCTCCTTTTCCTTATGGGTAAAACCCAACTTTATTGGATTGTGGGTGTTATATATGGTACTTCAAATAGTGCCTAGCACGTGGTAAGAAGCTGGTGTTAGGTCTTTAATATTATTATTAGATAATCTTTATTTGGAGGACAAAATAATGCACATTGGAAGAAAAAAAAATGAAGGAGATTTGTCTAAGGATTCTGTGCTTTTGCCTGGAGAATAAACAGTAGAAAGGAAGGAAACTAATATTTTTCAAGTACTTATTATATTTGAAGCTACTATATTCCCATTGACTAAATTAGGGATGGCACAAATGAGTGCTCAGTAAATATTTGCTCTAGGAAGGAATAATCCTATGAAATAAGTATTTATTTCTCTTTTGCAGGGGATCTGAAGATTAGAAAGGTAAGTAACTTGCGTGAGATCACATAGCTAGCAATGGCTGAGCTGGGTTTTGAACACAGGTCTCCATGGCTTTGAAGCCCACGCCCCTTCAGTTATGCCTTGATACTTCCCAGAAGATGTCGGCCAAGAAAGCGACACTCATGTGTCCTGCCCAGAGTGAGATGGGGCTCTGGCTTGGCGATGGTTGCACAGCAGAGTGGGGCCAGGGCGCAGTGAGGTCCCCAAGCACTGCCCAGGTGCCTGCTTCATCCTGGCTGCTGCCCTCCCCTACCCTCCTCCCCACCCCTCAGCTACCACGGCCAGTGTCAGCTTGGGATGGGTTTGATAGGAGGTTATGTTTCACATGCAAAATAGCGAACACACAGCTGACCCTCAGCTGGTGCCAAGTAGGTATTCAATGTGTTTGCTTTTGCTTCCCCACCCAGAAGGCACACCCTTGCCCCTCCCTCTGTGCTCCTGTCCCGTCCCTTCTGCTCCCTTAATCTCTGTGACAGTGATGCCTGCTTTAGGCCGAAATCCTCAGCTGACATGGCCTTTCCTGTTAAAGGCAGTTCTTTTGCCTGTCACTACGTCAACTGTTAAGGATACAGAGGTGAATAAAGCACGGCTCCTGCCCTTGGGGAAGTCACGTGTAACTGGAGAGAAGTGTGTAAAATGGTTAAGACACATGGCAGTCGCGCCACGATGCAGGTGCGTGCAGAATGCTGGGAATGGTGGTGTGAGGAGGCGACGGCTGGGGACAGCTCTCTGGAGAAAGTGATTTTTCAGCTGGAGAGGAGTTCAAGCGGCGAGAGGAAGGGCAAGAGAGAGACAACTGCAGATGCCAAGGCCCAGAGCCACGCACGACCACAGCACGTGCAGGCCGTGGTGGGAAAGCACGCGTGCACGCAGAGCGAGGTGCCTGGGGAGGACCGGGCTGACTGGGAGGGGTCTGTGTGCAGCTCCAGAGAGGTCGGACTGGTTCGTAAGAAGCTCACCTGCAGCACGTGTGTTTCTGTAATGCTGTGGTGTGGGGATAGATTCAGGGAGGAAAAGCAGTCAGGAGGCTGTCTCCCCAGTTCATCTGTGGGGCCCAGGGCCCCCCGTGGCAGGTGATGGAAGGGAGAATGGGAGGGAAATTGTCGAGGTGGCCTTGTCAGCATCTGGTGCCCGGCGGATGTGAAAGTGCAGGGAGGCGAGGCATCGGCATCACGTCCACGTTTCTCCTGGGGAGACCGGGCAGTGGGGACCATAGACTGGAGGCGGGAAAACAGGAGGGCATTCGGTCTGAGTCCAGTCGGCAAAAAAAACAAAACCAAACAAAAAAAACAGAAGAAGGACAGGAGCATAACAAAATCAGGTTTAAATATGTTAAGTTTGCGTGCTACGTGACAGCGATATGGAAACGCCCAGTGGGTGGCAGGAAATGCGGGGCTGGAGGCTGGGAGAGAAGGCGGGTCATTTGCGTGTGATAGTTCAAGAAATAGGAGTTGATGAGCTCTCGAAGGAGAAGATATGGTACCTCAGCAAACAGGGTCGCTTAAGGAGCAGGTGGAATTGGAGGAGTCAGTGAAAGACTTAGAGAAAAGATAGCCCAAGAGGAGAAGCCAGGCATGGGGGCTCACGCTATAATCCCAGCATTCTGGGAGGCTGAGGCAGGAGGATCGCTTGAGCCCAGGGGTTCGAGGCTGCAGTGAGCTGTGATAATGCCACTGCACTCCAGCCTGGGCAACAGAGAAAGACCCTGTCTCAAATAAACAAACAAAAAGAGGAGGGAAGAAAAGCCATAGAATACAGTGTCCCACGGGACGGACAGGCAAGTTCCAAGAGGCAGGGTGAGACCAACAGAGCCGAATGGTCTGGAGAGGTCAGCTAGGGTGAGAACTAAACTAAGTCGTCATTGTTGGCAGCCCACAGATCCCTGATTACATCAGCAGAATGGTCCATAGAGTTGTGGGAACAAAATTCAGATTCCAAAGTTGGAAGAATGAACTGAGTTGAAGAGACGGAGACAGAGGAGGTCTATACTCTGCAGAAGCTTCCTGATGTTGGGAGTGGAGTGTTGTGTGTGATAGTTGGTGTTAAAAGAGGCTTCCAGAAATGGCTTTGCTTTGTTCTTTTGGGTCAGGAGGAAAGGAGCCCCAGGAGAGGACTAGAACTAAGGACAGAGAGGTAAGAGGATGGAGCAGATCCCCAAGGAGCAGGAGGGTCCAGATTCCAGGTAGAAGCGCCAGGAGAGGACGCCAGTCAGGGTCTGCAGAAGACAGGCGTGCACACCTCTACTGTGAGAGGCCAGACCGTGAGGGAGGTCATAGCCTGCTGGGCTATTCGTAGGGAGAAGGACACAGCTAGGCTATGGGGGAGGAGCGGGCCGAGGGCAGGACTAGGAGGGGAGCAAAGGGGAGCAGTTGCCTGGGGACCTGCTGCCTGCCAGCTACTGACACGCAGGCTCTGCCTCTCAGCGGCTGGGCAACTTTAGAAATGAGTGACAGGATTTGGGGAATAGCACGTGCCTGGCCAAGGTGGGCAACAATCAGTACTGACATGAGGCTTTTCCCTGCAAGGCCTGGCATGCCAGGAGGGGGCAGGCGGTTGGGATGCACAAGGCAAAGGGGAAGGGGTGTGATTACTGAGCTTGCTGCTGGGGGCCCGCAGCACAGGCCTTTCAGTGTAGTGCAGGTGACTGGTTTCACATGCCCTGTCACCTGCACACACTCCCCCACCCCTGCTCCCCAGTGCACAGGCTGGGTCACACCCCAGCGGTATCGCGGGGATAATACTGTCTTCCAAAGAGCACCCATGAGGGAATTCTCCTAGAGGAGCCACAGCAGATGGGGTGCAGAATCCCCAGCTGCAGGTGAGGGTCCTGGGGAGTACTCAGTGGGGAGATGGCCCTTACATAAAGGAAGAAACTCCTCAGGTGCTGAGTGACTGCAGCAGACGCTCAGCTGAGGGCTCTGGAGGAAGGTACCTCATTCATTCATTCATTCACTCATTGAATGTCAGCTGGCATGGAGCTAAATGTGAGGGAAGCAGGTAAGAGAGCCAGTGAGGTCCTCCAAAGACTCACAGACTAGTTGTGAAAGAGGACATGCAAATGCAAAAACACGCTACAATCTGATAAATGCTTTGGTAATAGTAAGACAGGAAAAGGATGGGGTCAGGGAAGCCTTCCTGGAGGAGGTGGTACCTGACTGGAGTCTTGAGAGACTTGTAGAAGTTGGCCAGAGAATAGGCCCCAAGGCTTCCAGCAGAGGAAATAGCCTGTTTAAAAGTGTGTGGAGGAAATGAGGTGGGACCAGCAGGAGTCCCACCCAGACAGGGTACAGGGAATAGGGTGCAGGTGACCCTGAATTTTAAAAATGAACTTTGAGCAATTTCAGAATGACCGGTTGAGAATGTGCCACAAGTAATATTAAGAGCCCTCATGTCAGGTGGCAGTCACCCCAGCTCCGAGACAGCAGGAGATAGGATGCGGGCAGAGCCTGCTGATGAGTGAGCTTATGGAAGTGGGGACAGACCAGGCAGAGGTGGGGCACTGGCCAAGCCCGGCTGAGAACCCCGCAGTGCCTGGTGTGGAGGAATGGACGCCCTCCGGAGCCCTCCAGAGTGTGTGTGGTCTTTGTCCAGTTTCCCTGCATACAACTACTAAAATCCTCGGAATCTCCAAAGGGATAAGTGTCTTTTTGTACGCTAATGAGTCAACCTTTGGCTGGGAACTCCTGGATGGAGTGGGCCCCTGGGTGCCAGGGGAACCAAACCTGGGACTAGAGCTTTCAGCCCCATCTCTCACCTCCAGGGAAGGGAGAGAAGCTGAAGGTTGAGTCAACTACAAATGGCCAGTGACATAACCAATCGTGCCTACATAATGAAGTCTGCATAAAAACCTAAAAGGAAGAGGTTCTGGGGGCTTCCCAGTAGCTGAACACATTGGGGTGCCTGGAGGCCATAGAAGCTCCCCCGCCTCTATACCTCGCCCTGTGCATCTCTTCCATCTGGCTGTTCATCTTTATCCCCAGTAATATCATTTATAATAAGTAAGTAAACATAAGTAAGTGTTTCCCTGAGTTCTGTGAGCCGTTGTAACAAATTAAACCCAAGGAAGGGGTCATGGGAACTCCGGTTACAGCTTGTTGGTCAGAAATGTGAACTCAAAATAAAACTCTAAGCCCTCTGGTAACTAAATGCACCCTTGTCGGCCAAGAGACCCCAGAAACATCTTAAAACTGAATTTCCAGCTATGACAGGATAGGTGAGGTAAAGCACAATTACAAATGCACTTGATTTCTCTTTCATAAATATTCATGACTCCTCCTATAACTTGTTAAATATGTATATTTGACCACCCTGCTCAGTATAAAATCCTGTCCCTTTTGTCTCTTCCTTTGAAGAGCCTCCTGCCAACTGAATGGACTGCCTCTTGGCCAAATGGGACCCCAGAGAAACCTTAAAACGGAGTTCCCAGCCATGACTGAAGGAGAGGTCAGATGTGGCCTTGTTACACTGCCTCCAGCATTAACCTCGGTTAGGTTTTCTTCCCTACAGTTGGAAGGCTTTGGAAAGACTTGCTCTGCCCCTGATTTCAATCAACTGCTTAATGCTGCTCTTCCCTTCTGTGGTCTCGGCACCACACTGACCAGCATTCCTTCCTGATAAGGGGCCACCAACCGTGGAGTGCTTCTGACCAGTCTACAGAGGATGCGCAGTGAGGGGTTTCCTGTCCTCTACTTCACCTTTTGACATCAGACAGCCAAAAACTCCACCCTTGGATCATGCTAACACTGCCATTTTTTGTACACAGATCCTGTGAAGTAGCATGAAGCTCAATTGTACATGCGCATGCTTCTCCTTTCAAAAAAATTCATGACTCCTCCTGTAGCTTGTTAAATATGTATATCGGCCACCCAGCTCAGCACAAATTCCTGTTCCCTTCCCCTTTGCCTGAAGTACATGCTTTTGGCTGCTGATCGAGGCTATTGCTTCCCAGCCTGCAAGAGGGCCAGCCTATAGGTTACAACCTTTTATGAGAAAGAAAGCTCTCCTTTCCAAATTTATGAACCTTGTCATTCTTCAGTTGACATACCTACAGACCAGATGGGTCCTTCCCAAACACTGCAGGCAATATTTACTCTGGTGTCAGAATGGGCAAACCAGCAGCACACCCCTTACTTCCTGGCTGGCTTATACATTTCACCCAAGGAGTGACAACTCCTCACACTGGTCGAAATACTTACTTAGGCTCTCCTGAGCAGATGCTGCCCTGGAACCTCTTTTCACTGGACTGGAGTCAGGACACCTGGGCCCCATCTGTGTTCTGCAACCAATTCACCTGGCCAATAGGGGCAAGGCACTTAACCTGTGACCCTCATTTTGAAAATGAGAGACTGGTTTACAATATTCCCTGGGATCTTGTCCACATTCAACATTTGGCAGAGATATCAGATCAAGGTCCCTTGTAATTATCCTGTTCATCCTCACCACCTTCTAATGGAGTGAATGGGTTGTTAATAAAAATTGTTCAACTTCAGCAATTCCTTTGTGAGGTACTATCAAATAACCTACTCTTTCTTGCTCCTTCCCTCTCTCTTCATTTTTTTTCTTGCCCTTCCTCCCCAGCTGTATGTTTAAGAAACCATCAATGATACCAGTTGGTTTTAACAGGATTCCTTTTTCCTCTTTAAAAGAGCCAGGAATTTCCACTTGATAATTTGTTCATACCTTCCCAGGACAGTCCCACCAAATCGCTGCAACTTGGTACAGTGCAAGAACAACACGAGCTGGGGATTGGCTGCTGTTCCCTGCTTGTATGACGAATAAACCAAAAAACAATTATGGAGGAAACCATTAATTTAGAAGAAAGGTGGACAGAAGAAAGCTGGACAAGTTACAGACTGCATAAGAAAGTATATACTTCAAATTATCCATTTTGGAAATACCATTGTTTTATAGATAATTACAGCCAAAAGAGAAACTGGAAATGAACTAGTCCTACCTTATGATTTTATAAATAAAAAAATTTAGGACTAAAAATAAGCTAACTCACTCAAAGTCACAACGTTATTTGGTCTTATTTTGGTCTCATATTTGGGCTATGAAATAAAGCGACAAAGAAAAAAGAAGGGCTAATCTAAAACATAGTCCAGCAAACTTTTTCTTAAAGGGCCAGATAGTAAACAGTTTAGGTTTATGGGCCATACAGTCTTTGTCATTGGAACAAAAATAGCCATAGACATGTGAATGAATGGGCATGGCTATTTTCCAATAAAATTTTATTTACAAAAACAGGCAATGACACTAGGATGGCTACAACAAGTTTTTTTTAAGAGACAGGGGTCTTGCTGTGTTGCCCAGGTTGTAGTGCATTGGCTATTCACCACTACTGATCAGCACAGGAGTTTTGACTTGCTCCATTTCCAGCCTGGGCTGGTTCACCTCTCTTTAGGCAACCTGGTGGTCCCTGGCTCCCAGGAGGTCACCATATCGATGCCAAACTTGGGGGCAGACACGGGATTAGCATAGGGTACTACAGCCCGGAACTTCTGGGCTCAAGTGATCCTCCCAGCTCAGCTTCCTGATTAGCTGGGCCTACGGGCACACACCACTGCACCCGGCAGCTACAACAATTTTTTAAAAAGAGGAAAATAACAAGTGTTGGCAAGGATGTGGAGGAACTAGAACCCTTGTACATTGCTGGTGGTAATGTATAATGGTGCAGCGTCTGTTAAAAACAGTTTGGCACATCCTCAAAATTTAAACATAGAACTACCATACAACCTATGAATTCCACTACTACGTATATACCACAAAGAACTGAAAACAGAGACTCAAGCAAGTATGTGTACATGCATGTTCATAGTAGCATTGTTTGCAACAGCTAAAAGGTGGAAATATGGCAAATGTCAATAATGGATGAATGGCTAAAGGTTGAGTATCCCATATCTAAAATGCTTGGGACCAGAAGTGTTTCAGATTTCAGACTTTTTCACAGTTTGGAATATTTGCATATGTATAATGAAATATCTTACGAATGGGACCCAAATCCAAACAAGAAATTCATTTATGTTTCATATACACCTTATACATGTAGCCTAAAGGTAATTTTAAAAAATTTTTGTATGAGACATCTTAGTTAAAATTTTTATATAATATTTTTAATAATTTTGTGAAGGAAACAAAGTTTTGACTGCATTTTGACTGTGACCTGTCACGTGAAGTCAGATGTGGAATTTTCCACTTGGCACTCAAAGAGTTTTAGATTTTGGAGCATTTTGAATTTCAGACGTTTGGATTAGGGATGCTCAACCTAAATATTACTATGATAGAATATTATTGAGCCATAAGAGGTAATGAAGTATTGGCACACACTACATTGTGGGTGAACATTATGCTAAGTGCAAGAAGCCAGCCACAAAAGGCCACATATTATATGATTTCATTTATATGAAATATCCAGAATAGATTATAGAGACAGAAAACAGATTGGTTATTGTCAGAGACTGGGGGTGCGTAAAGAGATGAGAAGAAACTGCTTAACGTGCACAGTGTTTTGCTTTCAAGTGATGGAAACGTTTTAGAACTAGCTAGAAGTGGTGGTTGCACAATAATCATTTATCCCACTGAGGGAAAGAAATAAGGCAATTTTCCAAGTGTAAAATTAGCAGAGCTAAGATTATTAATGAATGTGAAGGTGCCTCCAAACCTAACCAGGTGAGTTTTGGATAAATTTCAGATTCAATTTAAAGGCATTGAATCTTTTGGTAAAGACCAAATTCAATGTTTGAAGGGCTTTTACTATTTTTAGAATCCATTGGAAATCTCCCATCCCAATTTTGGGAACTAAAATAAATGTTTGGGGCTTTTTGTGAACTTCCTGTTTCTAAGGAAGAAGAACCTAGAAAAATCTCATGTAAAATGTTCCAGAAGCTTTTGGGACATCAAAGAATTCCAAAGAAACTAGGGAATTATTAGTTCATTGCAAAAGAATCTGAAAGACACTAGATAATTTTATTTAATAAACACACAGAACATCTCTTTCTCAAAGACAATTCAAGGGATTTAATCAATTTGGGGTTCAGTGACCCCAGGGCCACGTCTAGGTCAAACATGAAAACAAACTGTGAGAAGACTGTTTGCTTATGGAAAGATGAGAAATTCTCACGTGAAACTGCACAGCTTGGTCCGATAGGCTCACTGCTATTTTTTTAATTAATTTTAACCGTTGGGAAACATGAGAAAAAAAGGCTATTTTCAAAGGAGAAGAAGAAGGTAGACAGGAAACTATGTCTGTGATTTGACTTTTGTGGTCCAGGCCAGTTTTCCCAGGTGAGAGTTGCCTTAGTGTCATTTCACTGGACAGAAAGTGTCCCTCAAGGGCCTTTTGTTCAAAGAATAGCCATGTTTAAAGTTAGGGCAAGGCCCACTTAGGTTTAAAAGAGTCACTAACCAGAGAGCTGCCTGACATTAGAATGGCTCATTCCTGAGCCCTTTGCCTGGAATTCCGTAGTGTCCTCCCTTCTTCTTGTAGAAGCTGGTTCTCTTGGGAAACACCAGACATTCATTCTTTACATTTTAGTGTGAATGAATTTAAGGCTTTGGACATTTACATTTAGCCAACTTTAACTATGAAATAACAAGTGTTGTTTCTTGAGTTCTGGTTCTGGGAAGCAGATTGGAAGAATATTTCTGGGCAGAAGCCTCTTTGAGGATCTTGAGCACTAACTTTATAGAAGCTACAAATTCTGCCCAAGACGAAGGCTGGACTAGGAAGTATAAACGCTGCTGGCTTTGAAACTGTGCGTGAACTTTTGGAATAAAGTTCAGACACCAGAACACTTCAGGATATTTGATGATTGTGGAAGATTCATTTAGTTCCACCTCTTAGGTTGAAAAAGTCATTCATACCTAAGTTGGGAGGAAGGTTACTGGTGATTTATTTTTTTTATTATGTTTTGCTGTATTTTCTGCAATGAGCTGTGTTTCTTTGATAATCAGTAAAAAGAATGTAAAAAAAAAATGCACATTTTCTGCCTACAAATTATTTTCACTGGTGCATCCAAATTTCCACTCAATTTGTCATCACCATTCTTATGAAACTGCTTCTTAAAATAATTGCAATAGGAAAATTACAAGAATTGCTCTGGCTGTAGCTTTTGGTCAGACTGATCAATGTTCTTCATCCACACGGCCATGGGGAGCTCAAAGGATTAGGTGTTCCAATCACGCTGGGGCGAGGACAGATTGCTGTGCTTGGTTTGATTGAAAGAGACAGTTGGAATTGTTCTTGGAACTGTTTTGTCCCTGTGTGAAGACACAGTCTTAGAAACTTTTGTACCACTCCCCACATCCTTAAACCAAAACACCACAAATCCTGTGCTCATTGTTTACGATCTTATCTCCTCGATTTAATTGTGGAGGGATAGGCAAAAGAGGAGATTATGGTAGTTCTTCTATCATAATGCTACTGGCGAATGGATGAATGGAGGGGGACTCCAGACGCTGCATCAACACAGACTTCAATGAGACATGGATAGGAAAGAAAAGGACTGTTTAAAATAAGTTTTCAGGCATGTATTAAATAAATATATGTGTTAAAAAATATGTTTAAACATTCCTTTTCCTTCTCCCATCCAAGTACTAACCAGGTGCACCCCTGCTTAGCTTCTGAGATCAGACAAGATCGCACACATTCAGGGTGGTATGGCTGCAGACTCCTTCGCCTTCTTATCCAGGCCTTGTTGAAGTCCTTGCTGATGCGGCATGCTGGGGCCCCACTCGTTCATCCATTTGTATATATTTGGAGGCTGTCTCACTGTCTTTCAGATCATAGGTATGAACTGTTTTGCAAGTTTTCTCTGATCTTCAATATCCATACTTTGTTCTCTTATTACTATAAATATATACCTCTTAGATCTGTATCGGTGTCTAGAATAGGGTAGGAATATTTTACTGTCAAAGAAAGTTGGTGGGCCTGGCTTTACTTTTGAGAGCTGTGATAAAGGGTCTAGTTACCAAACCAGATCCACCTAGCCCACACTTTTCATCTCAGCGCAGTAACAGCGCGACAGCCCCTTCTTGTCCCCGCTGTTTTGGATTATGTGAGAGCAGACGATGGGTGTCCCACAAGCCACAGACCAATTAGTTGTCTCGGAGTCATCAGCTCAGAGTGAGATTAGGCTGAAAGCTGTACGGTGTCAGAATAATTACAATTCTCTCCTTTTATGTATTTACACTTTGTGGTAAAATTATTATGTTAATGGCTCAAGTTTCAAATCTTCCATCAAAATGCTTTCCTTTGGAAGTGGGGGTTCCTGTCCTTTTCTGGGCAGCTAGAATTCTTGCCAGTGCATTCCCCTACTAAATGCCTGTTTTGTCCCCCTGCAAGCGGTCTGAGACATGTCACCCGTCTTTAGTGGAATGCATTCTTGTTTCTGTTTACGAATCCTTGAAAGCAATGCTTATATGATAGAAGCTGTTGGAGTTTGCACAGAGACCGGCCCATTTGAACTCCACGTCATGTCTCTGTTCAGATCTGGGTGCTGCATATTTGGAATCTCAAATCTTGCAATGAAAACATAACTTTGATAAACTGCCTGGGTCACCCAAGGGCTGGAACAGATGATCTCTTGTAATCAAGACGGTTTAGGAGAGTCCAGCCATCTGCTTCAGCCTGGCACCCTCAGGATGGCTCTATGTTGGCGGGGTCACCATGTTCCAAGCCCTTACCTCTGCAAGGTCAGACACTAGGTATCATCAGCTTCCCCAGAATGAAACAGGCTTTGCGGGGGCTGATTCCCAGTAATCAAACTTACAAAAGCTGATAGATAAACCTATCTCATAATGTGCTCGTGGGGTTTAAATGACAGACATGACATAAAGTTTATTACCTCTGGCCTGGAACATAGAGTAAGTGTCTTATAAACGTTGGCTTTTATCTTATCCAGTGACCTGTCAAACAGTATTTGCAGCATAGGATAAATACCAACAAATATTTCCTCTTGGCAGCTCCCTCTCCTGGATCTAGACTCCATACAGAGTGCCATCCTTCTACCGGTCAGTCACCACGTGATAAAATAGGTCACTTTAAAAAAGTGTTGCAGTCCTAAGGAAGCAAATGGTCCACAGTCTAGAGGCTCTCTGGTCTCCTGATTATATTTGGCAGAGCTGCTGGTCCATGTCTACAACTATATCTGAAGTGCTTGGCGTCTGCGGATGGCTGATCCCAGCCATTTCACGTTGACTCTTGTTAACTTCAATTGTGATTGATATTGACTGTAGGTGCAAGTTTCTCCCATGAGCTACATCAGCCAGCTGTCGTGGCAGAAGCACAATGCCTGCCAATGAACACTCACCGCTTGGACTGCAGGAATAGTCACGGTTTATCATGTGGGTCCGGAGAATTCGGTGGAATTTGCTCCAGTGCTAATATTTAACACAAAGTTACGCTTGTGGTCTGAAGGAACGCTCTACCTCCAATTTATGTTGTGCATTGAATTGCAACACCCCCTCTCACCCCTGCCTATTGAGGTAACTTAACCGAACCCTTGGGAAACAGAGAACAGAGCTCTAATAAACTAGACTAGGAATGAGGGAAAGGTCTGGAGCACAAAGCTCTGCCTGGGAATAGGAGACCTGGTGTGCTGGTCAGAGTACCAAGGTAGCCAGGGGCCAGCAGGAAAGCTCTTACAGCCCTAGGTGGAATGAGAGGAAACATGACATTTGAAAGGAGGTAGAAAGTGGAGTGGCAGTGAGAAACTGTCCTTTACTATAGGGCCGCAGGGTGGGTCCTGTCCATGGAAGAGGCTTAATGGTGCTGTCTTGGAGCTATTGCAGATGCATTTGGAGAGGATGCCAGCTAGGAAGTTAGTATAACTTCAACTCCTAGCCTTGCCTTCCTAATGGAATCAGAGCTGGTGTCTGCAAATGGTTAGCCTTCACGGAGTGGGGGAAATTTATCCTCCACTCCTGAGCCACACAGCAATCTGTCTTCGAGCTGTCATCTAGCAGTAACATGATAGATGGATGGGTCATAACTCTTTAACATCATCTCAAGAGACATGCAAGAAATAAGTTTCACTTAGATCCTGACTTAAAAAGGAAAACACAGACAAATCTTTTCTGTGGTTGGAGCCAGGAAGTTAATCAGCCATGCTAACAGGGAAGTCTTCGCATAGCTTCAGTGCAACCAAGGTTATCTTCGAGGAAGGGGCTGGCAGAAGCCTAAGGAATCGCAGAAGGTGCTCCATTTCTCCTTGCCATTAAATCCGCTGAGACCAGCTGGTGTCTGTCCCAGGGAGCCAGGTCACATCACCAGCCAGCATGTGCCGGGAGCTGTAGACTCGCTGGGGGCATCTGTGGCCACTCTCATTTTTACTAGTCCAAGGGGACATTCTCTATCTCCTCTCCAGCATCCCAAGTGTGTCGCCCGAGCCAAAGCCAGTCGGCTTTTCTTATTACTCCTACACTGGCTGGTGCAGTGAGAACATCATTCTCTGGATGGGAGTCCCTGCTGGCGGCAGCAAGGGCAACGCAGAAGGGCGAAGCTGCATTCGGGATGGATGTAGCGTCGCCCCTAGGGCTCCAAACGCCCAAGACTGCGACTCGCGTTGCCACGCTCCTGTTTCTCCTGATGACCCTAAGGTAACGTAAAAAGGGAGGAAGCCATTCAAAGCGCAGCGTTTGGCATCTTCACCCGTAGGCAAAAGTGCCCCCTGCGTTTATTAAATAGTGAGGTGGCCGTTTTCAAGCTGTGGTCTCTCAGCTCAAGGCCCCCTCTCCACCTCGCCCTGGTTGGAGACGAGTCTGCGCCGTGTTCCTGCCTCGCCCCGAGCCGGGCTGGCTCCGCCTACAGGGGGCGCTGGAGGGAGACTGGCGGCCGCAGGGGGTAATGTGCGCGGCCCTCACCCAGGTTGCTCGCTCTTGCTGTCATTGTCACCATGGCAACAATAATTTACCCTGGCAGCAACCAGAAGTCGATTCTAGTAGCCAGAAGTT
Source organism: Propithecus coquereli (assembly GCF_000956105.1). NCBI lineage: Eukaryota > Metazoa > Chordata > Mammalia > Primates > Indriidae > Propithecus > Propithecus coquereli. The sequence continues at coordinate 9,065,255 of NW_012149507.1, read as the reverse complement.
CCAATTTCCAGCTTCTCCCGCACTGGCCGACCTCAGAGACATCAGCTCCAGCTCGGCCCCTCCTCCGGCTCCGGGTCCTAATACCCCAGCCTCCTCCTGTCCCCCAGCCTCCTCCTGTCCCCCAGCCTCCTCCTGTCCCCCAGCCTCCTCCTGTCCCCCAGCCCCGGGAGGGGGCGGCGGGTAGTAGCTGCTTCCTGCACTTGCTCTCCTTTCTGTTACCTCATGTTCTCTCCTCACCCTTTCAGTGCTCCAAGACCTGTTTAACCGATTCCTATTGTAAATGATCTCTGTTAAAATAACGTAAAATAGTATGATTTCTCTTTTCTTGACAGGCCTCTGGGTGACACGGGCGGCTCTTTCCAGAATGCGATAATGCCCACCTTCACGGAGGGCAGCCTGGGTTAGGCTCTGTGGCAGACGCTGTGGTTACGAGATGAAATGTGGTCTCTGCCTTTGAGGAAATGCATGTGGAGCAACAACAGCAAATATCTGTATGGAACCCCAGTTTGCAAATCACTCTTCACATAAAGTTTCACTTAATCTTTACAATCGGCATTATCATGTATTATTTCCACGTAGAGTTGAGGGAATTGCAGCTAAGAGATGCTAAATAAACTTCTGCAAAGTCACACACAGTACATAGGGAAGTCCCTGGCCTTGACTCCACACTTTCCTGAACCCCAAAAGCAATCAGTGGTTAGGTTAATTGGATCTGATGTCCTTGTAGTTTCTCACTTTGAATTATTTTTCGCTGTTTAAAGTGAAAGACACTTTGAGGTACCTCAAACATTCTACATCTGTCAGAGTAAGAGAGAAGGGGAAAGGACACAATTTACAAGTATGATCTGAGAGACCAAAACAGATGCCCTTTCATCAACTAAGACAGACCCTAATGGGAAGTAAACAAAAGTGACCGTATGGATGGAGGGTTCAGGGCCAGCTGCCATGGCAAATTTCTAAATTCCTAGAACTATAAGAAAAACCACACTCTTGCTAAACTCTCTATCAATAGGAGCTATTAGGCAAATTATCAGACCCCTCCTAACTCTGATTTACGACGCAGACCACTACAACTCTGACTGCACAGAGGATTGGCCTGATGAACATTCTTTTTCTGATAAGCAACTACAGACCTCAAGCCAGTTTCAGCCAGCTGATGGAGCTGTCTTTGTGTCCTGCACTTCACCTTTTGATGTAAAGAGCAAAATTCCACCTCATTTTAATGCTAAAACCCCACCCCAAAGTGAACATGGGATGTATGTTACATGTATGTTTACCCATTGTGCATGTGCTTGGCTCCCCTCATAAATATGCATAGCTTCCCCCCCGCAAACCTGTTGAATATGTATGACTCTACAGGGCCTTTTCCTCTTCGAAGTGAGCACCTTCAGTCCATGGCAAAGACTCTTCCCAGTTTGCAAACTGATATCACCAATAAAGCTCTCCTTTGTACTAGTTAGCCATTCTGGTGGTCTTTTGGATGATACAAGTGATCAAAGATAGTCTTGATAGTTAAGATTCTCTTACTTTTCCTTTTTAAGTTTGGGGTCTTGGACAACTCAGGTCCAGGTGTCCAAAGAACCAGAGCATCTGCACCCCACTCTCTCACTGCCTGGGTCTTCCGCTAGACTGAAGCTGGGGGTGGTGGGTGGATACAAAACTCTCCCCTCATAGTCTCAGGAGAGGCAGGAAGGAGAGGCTAGGTGGAGAAAAGGAGTGAGAATTGACTAGACACCCTCCCTTCCCTCTCCCATCCCCTGGTGGCCAGTAGCTGCAGAGCCCAGGTTGAGGGGCCAGGAGGGCCTCCCCTTCTTCAAGACCTGGGATTTAGTCTAATGACATCTCCAAATGAGGTTAGACATATAGTTGTATTTAGTAAGTGCATGTGCTGAAACCACTGATTTGTTAAATGTGAACAAAATAAATACATCACACTTTTGGTAACTCTGCTTTAGGAATTTTCTTTCTCCTGCCCCTGCTCTAGCACTCTCTCCCTCTCTCTCTCCCTCTCTCTCTCTCTCTCTCTCTCTCTCTCTCTCTATATATATATATATATATATAATATATATATATACCTCCACTCCCATCACTGACCCTAATAGCTGACCCTTCCTTTAATTTCATAACAAGTTCATATCAGTTTGATGGAGTTTTCTTAGTGGAGCCTCCACTGGCAATACAATTGCTATTTCAAATCATTCAAAAAAGGTTTTAAGTGAGTGGTGTATCATATTTTGAGATATTAATTGAGGTTTCTTTTTCTCCAGGCTTTCTTGTACCCCGTTAACCTTCTCCCAGCACTGGGGACACAGGGATAGGGTTCTAAATGCACCGCCCTGAGAGCTGACAGACAACTTCTTGGCTCTGAGTTCTGTTAGGATCTTTCAATGAACAGCAAGTAGAAAAGTCTTGGAAGCCAAGGCTTTTCAGGGTAAGAGCTGGGCGTCTGAGGGAGAGAAGGATTCTGAACTGTAAAACATTTGGCTTTGGCTATCAATGATCCATGGCTCCGATATCCACGCATCTGCAGTGTGCCAGAGTTGGCTCGTACCAGGTCATGACCGCTGATGGTGGACACCTCTTCCAAACTGCATGTCCGGCGACATCACGTTGGTAGCGTGAAATCAACCGTGGTAGAAGGGTTTACATCATAAACATGACAAACACTAAAAAACCAGGGCTTTGTTTCCTGGAGAGTCACCTGTTAAATATTTACCAACACATCACTGCTTTATGTGAGAAACGATTGATTCAAATGAATGAATGATGATGTAAGAGCAATTTCTGCCCCTATCTGGAGAAAGACCCCCCAGACTGAGGAAGGAGGAGAGTTTAGGAGAAGAGAGTAAGGATAAGCTGCTGGAAGAGATGCTTCCTGGGCTGAGCCCCAAGGGACAGGGTGGGCAGTAAAACCCTCAGATTAGGCTGGTGACACAAGGCCAAGGGGATCATGTCCTGCTTCCCACCTGCAACTGTGTGAGAAGATGGCAGCTACCCAGAGTGCGGCATGTTATAATAAAATGGGCAGAATGACAGCAGTGCAGGTGGAGGCACAAAGAGCCCCAAGAGAGCTGGCCTTTCTGCCACACCTCACCTGGCCATGCCTCCCCCCACTCTGATGATGCCAGGGAGCCTAGAGCAACTTCCTGTGTGCCTCCAGGATTGGCAGAGGCGGGCAGAGACAGGAGTGCACAGGCCAGTGGGAGCAGGGCCATCAAAGCCCATGTGTAGCAGAAGAAGCCAACACGGAGAGAGCCAACGAGTGTGGACCAGGATCCCCCTCCTGCCAAGCACCGGCCCCCTGTAACTTAGTCGCCTTGCAGAAGAAGAGTGAATTAGAGATTCACGAGTTGATTATTTTCCCCAGGAGACACTGGGTTCGCCTTGAATTGTTAAGGTGACATTTCCCATTGCTGGACAGAAATGGCAGCTCAAGAGATAAAATCAGTTAAAAGGAAAATAAAGTTAAAATTTTTTTCCAGCCGACTTTTAAGCCTATAAAATTAAATACCAAATACGGTTATGAACTATCTGGTGAATATGCTTTCCTTGGTTTTTCTTTTGTTTGTTTATTAATAGTTACAAATATGGGCCAATATAAGAGAGAAGAAATATTTCCTTATTTCACTCCCTAATGTTTATGTGGCAGGGAAGAATTGGTGGGGGTTGGGAAGAACAGTGATGCCATAATTTGCCAACTACTGCCACCAATAAACAAAGACAAGATTTACTCATTTATTGATTAATCAATTAATTTTTTCTACAATCCAACTGTTTAACCCAACAGTGGCAACCTGCTTTCAAGAACATCATTCATCACATTAAATTAATGTTGTTCATTAAAATGTTATTGGTTTTTGTGGCTTTGCTTATATTTTAGTGCATTTGTTTTTATAATTACATAAAGATTATAAGTGTATGGGGTTTATGCCTAGTTTATGCTTGTACTTCTTAAATAACATTATAAAAATAATTTAAGGCAATGCTAAGCATCCATGAGAATGATTTTTCCTTTAAAAAGGGTCTATAACAATTTTTTTCTCTTTAAAAAGGTCCACTCAATATTTGATGACCAGATATTGAGGTTTTTTAAAAGATATTTTCTTAATCAGCCCTCTAGAAATCTGCACTGTTTTTATTGCCACATTTTATCATAGGTTTATTAACTTTTTTCACCACTTCCTCCAGTGCTATGCTTTTCTCATTAATGAAAATCCATTTATTGGGCAGCCACCCCGAGGATCCAACTTAAGATAGATCTTGTAGCGTTTTTCCTTCTCTTCTGATTGTTGAGTTCGTTAAAATACAACATTGAGCATCAGAAAACTAGAAAGAAAATGCCCCAGAAGGCTGAAACTGTTGTGAATTTCCTCTTGGTTTTCTGATAGACATAGATTCCTATAATCCCATTTTGTTTTATTTTATTTATTTATATTTTTTTGAGACAGAGTCTCATTCTGTCCCCTGGGCTAGAGTGCAGTGGTGGCATCATAGCTCACAGCAACCTCAGCAAACTCCTGGGCTCAAGCGATCCTCCTGCCTCAGCCTCCCTCAGCTGTCCAAGTAGCAGGTACTAGAGATATGCACCACCACAGCTGGCTAATTTTTCTATTTCTTTATAGAGACAGGGTCTGGCTATGTTGCTCAGGCTGGTCTTGAATTCCTGGCCTCAAGCGATCCTCCTGCCTCAGCCTCCCAGAGTGTTGGGATTACAGGTGTGAGCCACCGCGCCTGGCCTGTAGCCCCATTTTAAACCCCTGCTATGCCAGAAACAGAAGAGAGGGAGGACTGGAGAAAACCATGGAAAACGGCAGCTCAAAAGTTGTGTGCTGGTTGCTGGAACAACGGCAGGGAGAGCCAAGACTGCAATGGGAATAAAAGAAACAGGAAAATAGAAACATATGAGTGACCACAATACCAAAGAGAGCCACAGAGGAAACATTGAGAAGAAAGTGGAATATGTGAGAAACATTGCACGGAAAATGCTGCACCAGAAAACATCAAGACCCGTAGAAGCATGAAGAAAATTGAGAAGGAAGGAGAGTCTAGAGCAATGTCGTAAGGCCAGTGTGACAGGAAACCCCCAATGTCTACGCTTCCTGGGATTGCTTTGGAGGTAAGAGACTGCTCCACAATTCCCATGGGCAAACAGGCTGTTTCATGGTTTGCCAAACCTGGTGTGTAACTGGCCTGAGAGACAATTATTAAATTTTCAGGAATATTGTGAGCTATTTGTTAAATATGGTTATTTTAAAAATTATATAAACTTACAATTAAATAAATGGTATTAAAACACATAATATAAAAAACTCATCACTTCCTAATTATTTTAGTATATTTTGCTATCTGTGCATCTATGTTCTGAAGGTGACACAGGTCTCTTGTGTGGAAACACTATACGTGGGGTATTATTGCACGTCCCTTCCTAAGTCCGCCTGCAAGTGAATTCTCATTGATAGGTTGAAATCGACCACGGTGGGAGTATTTACACCATGGAAATTAGCAAATACCATAAACCAGTGTTTATAATATTGTTTTATTGATTATCTAAATGTAACAACATGATGGAGAAAATATTAATAATGCAGATTAAACTTGAATGTTGAGCCTATAGCTGTTATATTATGAATAACACAAGAAATGGGGTAAATATTCTTCTAGCACTCAAAAGCTATTACCCAATTCATAAAAAAAATTGCTTATATCATTGAAGAATGAGTGACATTCTGACATATGTTCTCCTTACACTTTTGTCTTACTCATTCAGCAAAAATATCAACCAACATTCATGTCAGAACTGCATTTGGCCAGTCGAGGTGGCTCATGCCTGTAATCCTAGCACTCTGAGAGGCTGAGGCGGGAGGATCACTTGCACTCAAGAGTTTGAGACCAGCCTGACCAAGAGCAAGACCCCGTCTCTACTAAAAATAGAAAAAATTAGCTGGGAGTCAGGACACATGCCTGTAATCCCAGCTACTCAGGAGGCTGAGGCAGGAGAATCACTTGAGCTCAGGAGTTTGAAGTTGCAATGAGCTATGATGATGCCACTGTACTCTACCCTGTCTCCAAAAAAAAAAAAAAAAAAAAAACTGTTTGTTCATCAGTCACAATCATTGTTGGCTGCAAATACAAGAGTGTGGCAAAAGTCAATTAAATCATTCACTGATAAATCATTTAGCTATGTGGAATTTAAAATAAAGAGTGCTGTATATTTTAGTAGTATTTGTAAATTGTGACTCATATCTTTTCCATCAGTAAAATTTATAATAAACTTATGCACAAATATATGCATACACTTATTTTTTGTTCTTGTTGGAGAGCCAGTTGTTAAACATCACTGGGTAGTTTGATCACTAACGATCGCCTCACTTAGCAACAGTGACACCTAGAAGTCTTCCTTTAGAAAAGGAGCTGGGGTTAGTGAAAAGCACAAGCATATTTTCTTTTCTTTTTAAAAAATTGTGGTAGAATATATTTAACATAAAATTTACCATTTTGACCATTTCAAGTGTGCAGTTCAGTGACATTACATACATTCACATTTGTGTACAACCATGACCACCATCCTTCCCCAGAACATTTTTTTTATCATCCCAAACTGAAGTTCTGCACCCATTAAACAGTAACTGCCCATTCCCCCTTCCCTCAGCCCCTGGTAACCTCTATTCTACTTTCTGTCTCTATGAATTTGCCTATTCTAGGTGTCTCATCTAAGTGGAATTATACAATATTTGTCCTTTTGCGTCTGGGTTATTTCACTTAGCATGACATCTTCAAAGTTTATCCGTGTCATGCCATGGGTCAGAATTTTCTTCCTTTTTAAAGCTGAATAATATTTCATTGTGTGCATATACCCACATTTTGTTTATCCATTCATCTGTCCCTGGACATTGGGTCGTTTCCACCTCTTGGCTGTTGTGAACGATGCTGCTATGAACGCGGGTGTGCGAATATCTGTTCTTCCCTTCCTTTTTAGGCATGCCTTTAATTCTGGAGCTCCTTTAGGGCAGATAAGAGCTGGATGGATCAAAATGGGGCCCCAGGACCATCCCGACCCTTGCTCTCTCTAAATGTCCAATGTCTGTTTCCACTCCCTCTCAAATAAGAGGCTGTTTGCTGTGGCAAGAGCACCCAGAGAAGCGAAGTTCAGCTGCTGATACATGACACCATCTGATACTTTTGCCAAGGGCTGGGGTGAAGTACAGTGCTAACCACTGCCACAGTATGAACCACAACAGCCCCCAGAAGCTGGGTGTCAGGAACCGCAGGGGGTGTCTCGTGAGCAAAATGTCTTTGAGCGACGTGGCCTCAAGGGATGAGGGAAGCAGCCAAGGGCTTAGCGCCTCTTCAGGGCCAGGAAACGCCATGACATTGAGCTGCCAGTGTGATGTGGATGTAAATAAACTTTTTTTGTTTTTTTTCTTTTTTTTTTTTTTTGAGACAGAGTCTCACTGTGTTGCCTGGACTAGAGTGCCATGGCGTCATCCTAGCTCACAGCAACCTCAAACTCCTGGGCTCAAGCGATCCTCCTGCCTCAGCCTCCCGAGTAGCTGGGACTACAGGCATGCGCCACCATGCCCGGCTAATTTTTTCTATATATTTTTAGTTGTCCAATTAATTTCTTTGTATTTTTAGTAGAGACGGGGTCTCGCTCTTGCTCAGGCTGGTCTCGAACTCCTGAGCTCAAACAATCCGCCCGTCTCGGCCTCCCAGAGTGCTAGGATTATAGGCATGAGCCACCGCGCCCGGCCACCTTTTTTAGTTTTTTAAATTCTGGAAATAATCCATTCTGATTTGTGCCTAGTTGCTGAAAACGCAATCAGTCTTTCCCAGATGGAACAAATTATTTGCTATTAAAAATTCATTTAAAAATAACATGCCAATCATCATGTTTCATTGTCAGCTTATCTTCTCCCCAAGAGAGCTGAAAATAAAATGAAACATGGGAAAACTTTTCTTTTTTTTTCTGAAGAAGAAAACAGACATTTTTGGCTCCTCTGAGCAAACAGTAGAGCCGTGTTCCTCAGGATAAGGTTAGAGTGACGAATGTTTTTACGTGAGATCAAAAGATGTGCAGTCAGTGGAATCAAAGTGTGAGGTGGAGAGCACCTCAGACATATTTTTAAAATCTTTTATCAGGCTTAGAAAAGCTTCCTAAGTTGTGGAGTGCTGGCCTATGCTGATAGGTTAAGAACCTTGGTAAGGCAGGGGTGGAGGGATGAAGTGTTAGGATTGATACTAAGGCTGAATAGTACTTACACAGCAACTACCCACACTCTCTGCCCTCCTCAACTCCTGCCTACCAACACCGCTGCTTATAGGCACTTGCGATTCTGCTCCTTAACTTTTGCCCACATCTTCTGGTCAAGTGACCTCTTGGAAGATCCCAAACCTCAGTATGTTCTAGGCACAGTTACTACTGAGTGACCCTCTCAGTTGTGCCCAGGTGATTCCCAAGACTATCACTGGGGAGCAGGGACAGATGCTCTGGACTGAAACAAGCTACTTCAGTCCATGTCTTCACCCAAGGTAGCTCCTACCCCTTTCTTGACACCCTTACTCAACGAAATGAGTATGAATCAACAGAGCTGAGTTGAACACTAGCCCCAGCAGGAAGGGTATTGGAGAACTGACTCTCTGCTCACATTTCTGACACCAAATGTGTGGGTTTTCCACACCAAGCAATTTTCCAGTTCTCTGTAGATACCAACTGGATGTCCTACAATTTAATTCAATTCTTACATTAACTACCCTGAGTTAGATCAGACCATACATGTTAAGGGCTCAGTCCCACAAGACTGCTTCCCACTTCAGATGCCAGTTGCAAATATGGGGTGCCAGGATACCCAGACATCCCCCAACTTGGCTAAAAATTGAGGGTTCCCACAACCACTTCCTCAGATTTGATAATTTGCTATAACAGTTCATAGAATTCAGGGAAACACTTTACTTACTATTACTAGTTTTTAAAATAAAGCATATTATAAAGGACAGAAATGAACAGCTAATAAAGATGTACGTAGGGTGAAGTCCAGAAGGGTCCCTAGTGCAGGAGCATCTGTCCCCAGGGAGTATGGGTGCTTGGATGTTCACCAATCTGGGAGCACTCTGAAATCTGTTGTTTAGGGTTTTATGGAGGCTCCATTATGTAGGCATGATTGATTAAATCATTAGCCAATCAACTTAATCTCCAGCCTCTCTGCCCAAATTGGAGGTGGGACTTTCAGCTCCAAACCTTTAATCATGCTTTGGTCTTTCTGGCAACCAGCCCTCATGCTGAAGGGACCCCACTACCAGTCATCTCATAAGCATACAAAAAGACACGCTATCACTCCAGAGATTTCAAGGGTCTCAGAAGCTCTACTATCAGGCACTGGAGACTAAGACCAAATATTACAACAAAAGATGCTCCAATCACCCCTATTATTTGGGAAACTGCAAGGGTTTTAGGAGCTCTGTACCAGGAACTGGAGGTGAAGACCAAATATATATCACAATATCACACAGGGAGATCCTAAGGATCTAAGGAATTGACTTGCTTTATTTTATTCTTTTCTGACCCTGTCTTAAAACTGGCACTCATCACGTGGCCATAAACAATCCTCAGCACCTCTGAAATTGCTATGGAGTAAAGCTGACTTCCACTTAAAATAAATTTTTCAAGAATACAGATGGGCTTCCTAATGACAAAAGTGAGCAGATTTCCTTTTAAATATAAACCATTTACAACAGTTTAGAAAACCCAAACAATCCATTTAGAAAACGGGCAAAAGACAAGGAGAGACATTTCACTAACGAGGATATACAGATGCCAAATAAACCCACGACAAGATTTTCAACATCATTAGCCATTAGGAAAATGCAAATTAAAACCACAATAAGCTATTACTACACACCTGTTCGAATGGCTAAAATAAAAAACAGTGACAACACAAAATGCTGGCAAGAATGTGGAGAAATCGATCACTCATACATTGCTGGTGGGAATGTAAAATGGTATAGCCACTATGGAAATGAGTCTGGCAGTTTCTTATAAAACTAAACATGCTATTACCATATGCCCTGACAATTACACTCTTGAACAATTATCCCAGACAGAGTATAATTTGTGTTCACACAAATACTCGTGCATGAATGTTCATAGCAACTTCATTCGAAACAGCCCCCCACCAACGGGAAATAGGCCAGATGTCCTTCAACAGGTGAATGGTTAAACAAACTGTGGTACATCCATGCCATAGAATACTACTCAGCAATAAAAAGGAATAAAGTATTGATACATGCAACAATTTGGATGACTCTCTGGGGAATTATGTTGAGTGAAAAAAGCCAATCCCCAAAGGTTATAGATTGTATAATTCAATTTATATAACACTACAAAATGACACATTTGTAGAAATGGATAACAATTATCAGTTGCCAGGTGATGGTGGTGAATATCTGACACGTGATAAAATCATACAGAACTAAATACATTACCCACAAATGTATAGAGATAAAACTGGTGATTTCTGAATAAGATGGATGGATTGTATCAAAGTTGATATCCTGGTTGTGATTTTGTGCTATAGTTTTGCAAGATGTTACCACTGGAGGAAACGGGGTGAATGGTTCATGAGATCTGTGTTATTTCTCACAACTGCATGTAAATTAAAATTATCTCATTAAAATTTTCAATTAAAATGGCATAAGGCCAGGAAAAGTCCGGGCTAAATTTTCCTTTCTATTTTGGAATGCCACACATCTTTCTCAGAAGCTCATGTGACTTCAGATCACCCTCCTCACTATACATTTGCTGGGATATACTCACTCACATATTTTTTATTTGTTTCCCCTAAAACAGATTTTTTTCTTTACAGTCTTTCCTCATGTCCCAATCTATTGAGTAGAGATTAAATACTTGGCATGTTGATGAATTAATTGGTTGCTATCATGGTCCTGAGACTCACAGTCCTTAACTGCCCTCTAGCTCCTGAAGTCTCATAGGTGAGATTTCCTTCCCAAGAGGATTTGAAAATGCCTAGTAGATGATCCTCAAAGCATTGAAAAGATTACATCTTTATTTAGGTCATTAAATATGAAATGTCCGATTTTAAATCAAAAGTGTAGTTTATTATATCTTGAACAAGAAGCAGTACAATTAATCAAAGTATGCACCTAAACTATCCACACAGTTCTGCCATCTTAACAGTAGCTTGTTTATACCAGCAGTGAGGAAGCCCGGAGAGCAAGTGGCGATGAAATCACGACAGGCGTTTTCCACAGCTTGTTTAGAATTCAATATTTTTCCTTGAAAGAAGGGATCCAAAATCTGGAAGAAGTGGTAGTCAGTTGGTGCAAAGTCTGGTGAATATGGTGGATGACAGATAGTTTCAAAGTCCAGCCTCTGTAGTTTGAGCAGCGTTGTTTGTGCGACATGTGGTTGAGTGTTGTCTTGCAAGAAGATTGCCTTGTCTCTGTTGACCAATCTCGGCTGCTTCATTTCAAGCATCCTCATCATTTCATCCAACTGGTTGCAGTAGACATCTGAAGTAATCAACTGACCAGGTTGCATGAAGCTGTGGTGGGTAATGCCAGTGCTGGACCACCAAAAGATACCATTAGCTTTTTTGGATAAGTATTCGGTTTTAGACTATGTTTCAGCACTTCATCTTTATCCATCCATTGTACCAAACGCTTGTGATTGTCAAAAAAATTCTATTTTTCATCACATGGAACAATACAGTGTAGAAATGGTTTGCCTTATACCGTGACAGCAAAGGAAGGCAAGCTTTGAGACGATTTCTCTTCTGATGCTTGTTTAATTCATGCGGAATCCATCTGTCCAGCTTCTTTACCTTGCGCATTTTTTTCAAATGGTCCAATATTGTTGGAATAGTAACATCAAACCTTGCTGTTAATTCACGCATGGGTCGAGATGGATTCATTTCCACTACAGCTTTCAGCTCATCATTATCCACCTTGGTCTCAGGTCACCCATGCAGCTCATTTTTAAGATTAAAATCACCAGAATGGAACTTCTCAAACCATCGATGTGCCATGCGTTCATTAGCCACATCCTCCCCAAACACTTCGTGGATATTTCGAGCTGTCTGTGCTGCATTGGTTCCACATCGGAACTCACATTCAAAAATAACATGAATTTTTGACTTATCCATGGTTTCACAAAAATTGCTCTAAAAAAATTAGAAAGATAATCACAAGCCAAAATGTGCATTTGAAAGAATCAGGATGTACCTTCACAATAAAAATAAAACAAGAAATGTCAGAGATATCAACTGTCAAACTTAGTACTTAAGGAAATCAGACATTTCGTACTTAATAACCTAAACTAATACAGATTCTTATATTCTGGAAACAAATATTTTTATAGGGAAGAAACTAATCCATCTTTCTTTCTTTCTTTCTTTCTTTCTTTCTTTCTTTCTTTCTTTCTTTCTTTCTTTCTTTCTTTCTTTCTTTCTTTCTTTCTTTCTTTCTTTCTTTCTTTCTTTCTTTCTTTCTCCTCCTCCCCCTTCTTCTCCTCCTCCTCCTCTTCCTCTTCATTTGTAGTACATCCCAGACACTAGACATGTTACCTTGCTTTGTTTCATGTTCATACCAAGACTAAGAAGGAGGTATTATTTTTGCTTTCTTATACATATAAAAGTAAAACTCAGGTCCAGCCACTTGCCCATGGTCACATAGCTAATGAGTAACAGAGCCAGGAATGGAGCCTTGGTCAAATGTGCATTTTCTCAACACCATACCTATAGTTCTCAAAGTGTTTTGGTGTTGGGATCCCTTGAAACTTAAAGATTATTGAGGATGCTAAAGAGCTTTGGTTAATGTGGATTATATCAATTGATATTTGCCATATTAGCAATTAAAAGTGAGAAATTTCAGAATATTTATTAATTTGTCTAAAAACAAACCCATTACATTTTAACAAAAGAAAAATTCTCATGAAAAATCCAAAAATTTGTGAGAAAAGATGTTTGAATCTCTTTAAAGTCTGGCTTAACAGTAGACGGTTGAACTGTGCATTCAATCTATTGTAATATGTTGTTTTTGTCAAAATGTATGAAGAAAATCAGGCCTCTTACCATCTTTTAATAAATTTTTCAGATAATTTTGGAATTAGTCTTTGATACAATATCAATACTCAACAAGCGGTAGTTTGTTAAAGGTTAGCTGCAATATAGAATCTAAAACAATGTCATGAATTCTTTGTGTGCCCTGTTACCTCCATCTTGTAGTTTGGATCTTTTACCCGTGCATGATTTGCAACATCTTATATTGGTCATTTGGAAAATATTGGTTCACTGAGGTATGTGGATCTTCTAGATATTGACACATTTCATTATAAAATAAAAAATCTTATTTATTGACACCATCACCAATCTCATCAGAAAAAAAAAAATGTCCTCTTTAAGTATTAGGAATCTGTCAAGCTCACAGTAGCCGATACAAGTTTTCCAAAATTCTCATTTTCACGTAAAAGCTCAAATTTTATCACTGGCAACAAATACTGTCAGTTGTTTTCTTTGAAGTGACAGGCTTATTTCACACATTTTTGAGAAAATATTTGTCAAATAATGAAGTCTAAATAATCAGAACATGTTTATTAGTCCTTTCAAAATGGCATTCCATGCTCAGAGTGGCTAGTTCAGCTTGCAACTCAATTGTACTAGTGTTTTTCCTCAAGACAACCATCCCTATGAGAATATTAAAAAGATGCTGAAATTTAAGAAAATCAATAATTTTTTTTACTGCTTTGGAAAGTACATTATTTTTAAATACTTTAAAATTTATAATCATTTTATATTTACAGAAAAGTTGCAGAAATAATGAAGAGAATCCCTATTTGGCTGGCCTCAGCCTCTTCTAATATTAACATTTTAAACACTGTAAAGCCTTTATCAAAACCAGGATTTTAGCATTGTAAACTACTATTAGTAAAACTACAAACCTTATTCAAATTTCACCAGTTTTTCACTTTTTTCCTGATCCAGGATCCATCCAGGATCCCACATTGCATTTAATTTGTGTCTCCTTAGCTTCCTCTAATCGGTGACAATTTTGGCGAGGACATTCTTAAGTAAGAATGGCCTTTTTTCCCCTTGCCAGTGCATGGTAGTGAAGAATACAATGATTACTGCATTGATTTGTGTTAAGGCACACATTTTACCTACCATCGCTTTTGTGTTACCAGTGAAAATGTCTACACAGTGGTAAAGACCAATAATGTCTTAGTATTACTACGAAGATGACCTCAGAGACCTTCTGAAGGAGCAGGGACTCCCACGGGGCTGTGGACCATACCACACAAAGTCCCGGCGGAGGCTGCCCCGCTGAGACTTTGTTTTACAGCATCCAATCTGCTAGGCTAGCGCAGCATCTCCGACATCTGGAGCATATTCTATTCTATCTCTTGACAGCTCCCCGTGCATGAGCACGATTTCTACCCAGAGGAAATACCACAGCCAGGAGCAGCCATGTCACCTTCCCAGGAACCTTGTCTCTAGTGACTTCTTCCCAGCTTCTCAGGTGCTCTGGGCTTCCTGCTACCCAAGGCCACACAAGAGAGACCTCTGTGGTGCAGAGCAGCTCTACAGAGCAGGCATGGAAGAGCAAGCCTGTCACCATAATTTCTGTGCCCACTACAGGTACAACTACGGGAACCCAAAGAACAAACTCTGGGGTCCCCTATGGACTTCACTCTGGCCTCCCCTGGGCAGTGCCTGGTCTCTCTGCTCCATGGGGAGCACTTTTCGTCTCAGACTTTTCTGTCTTTTCTTCAACATTTCACTTTCCAGAAAACCCTTCCCTGAGACCCTGTTCTACTTTTTCAACATGGCAGCAGGTTACCCGAGAAATGAATCACTGCCAGGGGGAGAATGACCATTAAAATGCTCAGTGTGTTAGGTAGAGGTGTTGTGTTTTCATAGGAGTCTTCTGGAGGTAGAGTGCTTTAACTGAAAGAAATAATTCTGTAAGGGAAGCATTTCAGGTGAGGGACAGAGGCAGAGGGGGGGATTTGGGAGCCCCTGAAATTACATCAAGGGCCTGCTTGGCTGAAACAAAGTCAGAAGAATTGAATGATGAAATGATTGAAGAGGGGAGACAAAATCCACGCAGCAGTGGTTTGTCTCCTTGTGAGAAAGCTATGTTAGGTTTTTTTCTGCGTCTAATGAATGAAAAATATGCAATGTTTACATTGTCAAAGGACACACAGAACCATGACACAAGTCTCAGTTTATACAGCTGATTTCACAGACGATCATATTTCTGACATTTCTGTGTTATTGCCCCTTATAGATGTTTGGACTTTACTTAAGTAGGTCAGGTTTTAATATGTTGGGGACCTTGTCTCTTTCCCATGCCTCCCCACTACACTGTTTTCCTGATTAAGGAGGCTGTCACCTGTTTTCTATGCAGAGAGACAGGGAGGAATGTGGGAAGATCTTTGGGTAATTCAGCAGCTGTGTCAGGTTAACCTGGCTATCCCTGTCTGTAACAAAGGGGGTGCACGGAAAGGTAGGTTTGGGGATAGGTGGTACTGCTGAGTAGACACCGTGCACCTGAAATTCACACCTGGAAGCTGAGCTATCAGCATTCTGGGTGCTGCATCTGCGGAAGGTCAAACTGGCTTTTCTTTCAAGCCCTGAATTATGAAACAGGCTTTACACGTTTAGGAAAATCCATTTGTATTTTGTTCTAAAAGTACTAATTTGGTCTTTTGGTTTTCATCTGGTCCTGGGAAGACTTTTTAACATTAACCTCTAGTCTCTGCTCACTTCATTATGAGCAAATAAGAAGAGGTCAATTAATATTTATGGAATGAAATTCACCCTTCAAAAATGACAACATTTTAAATGACTTTGTAGGCCAGGAGTGACGCCTGCTCTGTCCAGAGTCTGAACATTCAGAAAGTAGAGAGGGTCTAGGGACTCAGAAAGGGGGCTGGCGTTACGGAGCCCCCTTCGTGCACCTTTCCTTAGCGACCCTGACTTACCGTCCATGTGTGCACTAAGGGGTCGCGACTTCCCTGCTGGGTTCTCCCACCCAGGCTAACTGTCCTCTCCTTACAGCCCCCACCACAGCCTGCAACACCCCTCCCATTCTGTTGCCCCCAGGCATTCACTCATAAGACCCCTTTCCCCTTATGAAATGCCCCTCTCCCTCCTTGCCCCCCCAGCCTCTCTAAATCTTATGTAGTCTTCGAGGCCCAGCTCAGGTTCTGACTTCTCTAAGAGGTTTTTTTCCTAATTCATCATCATTATCTCTGCAATACTGACAATGATGATGATAAATGTCAATCATTGAACAGTTACTAGGTACCAGGCACTGTAGTAAACTCCTATGTCATCTCACTTAATTCTCATAATAACCTTGTTACTTTTAGGTGTGGAAAGCCCAGAGAATTTGAGTGCATTGGCCATGTCATACTCTAAGTGACAGAGCCAGAACTCCAGCCCTGGTTTTCCTGGCATTGAAGACAACACTTTTAACTGCTCTTCAGCCTGCCCTCCTGGAAGGTGCTAATTATCTAATCGTGAGAAGCTAATGAAGCTAGACGGGACCTCAGAGGCATACAGTCCTATCCTCTCATTTTACAGATAAGGAACCTAAAGCTCGAAAAGGTAAAGAAACTTGAGCAAGGTAACATGGTAAAGTGTTGAAAGAGCTAGATCATTTTTCCTGGTTATCAGACTCATTTGTCATTCATTCCTTCAACAAACATGGATTAAAGCCTACTACGACTACGTAAGGCACTGTGTTGGGCTGCTGCACCTTCTCTGGCTGCTTCTTTTGCAAGTTTAATGAATCCACACACGAAGCTGCCTTAAGATAGGGGATTGAGTAAACCCCTGACCCTCCCAGGATAGTTCTGTGCAGATGCACTATGTGCCACTGACGGCACCAACATGGAGCCCTTGTCATTGGTGTTAGGCAGCATGGCCTGACTCACACTCAGAGCAGTTGCAGTTCCATAGGGGGGAGTGTGTTGGAGACTGGGAGGAGGGAGTTTGATTACAGCTGTTTATTCCCTTACAGGGTGGTGTGGCAAGTACAGAAGGGCCCTGGTTATATGGATGATTCAACGCTGCTCAAGTAACTCAGGAAAAGCATTAGAAAACAGGAAGCATGAATCTTAGTTTTACCAACTAAATGTAATCCAATTCCAGAAGATTTTGACCCTCTTTTGTTGTAGTGTATATATGTATATACAAGTCACTAAGCTTGTCCTCTTAGGTGTCTCCCATCCTGGCACCACTGCCTGGTTTTATTATTATTATTATTTATTTCTTATTATTTATTTGTTTTGTCTGAGGATCCTTGGAGCTGCCCAGCAAATCCTGGCAAGTGAGCTGACAGGCTGTGGGGGTGACAATGAGGTCCCATTTGAGAACTTGGAAGGAAAGGAAATGCAATTGTTCCTTGAGAGTTGAACGGTAATATCAACACAGGCTTGCATACCCCTGCAAACGGGAAAGAATGGCTACCAGATCAGTAGTATTGGACTGTAGCTTATCTTGTCACACATCACCCAAAGAGGGATGCCTGACCAGACAGCACACAAACAGGGCTTTTAAATAAAATGGTGTGTCAAGTGGAGACTCACAGGCACAGAAGTAATAGGTGGGGTGGAGGTTGCCTGGTGTCCAGTACATTCTCATGGAGCCTACGGCCATCTAGAAAGGCCAAACAACAGCCTGTAGGAGAGGGACCCTGGCCCTTGGGCTGCGAGACTTTTACGCTTCATGATTAGGAAGCACCAGCCCCTCCCCTGGTGCATTAGGAGCTAGGATACATCAGCGGATGTGATAGAACCTTTGCCACCAAGCCTTGTTATTGCAGCCATAGGACATGCAGAACCAGAAGACTAAACTGTCACCTTAGCATTCTGCTGGGACTGGCTGACCTGGGTTGCCATGGATCCCATCAGGAGCCAACTCCTTCAAGGAACATATTATGTCTCCTCAGACATATTATGTCCGAGAAGGGAGGGGATAGCTTTGGGTTGATGAAAGTTACACTTTAGAGAATTCTTGAAGCTCTCTGGACTTTTGAGTATGACCAAGTCTTTGGGAAATCCAATAGGGGAGTTTAAAGGTTGGTTGGACTGAGGCTCTAAGGTTCCTTGTGAAAGACAGGTTTGGTGTCTGCTCCGAAGATGTTCTTGCTAGGAACCCCACAACAGAGCAGCTGCCTGCTCTGACACACTGGGGCCAAAAACCCTCCCTGCATTGGCCTGCCTCAGACCAACCTACAGGCCATACTTTCTGTGGCAATTTGCCCGCTATCGTTTACCTAGGTGATTCTGATGTGGTATCTCTGCAAGATGCCAGCTGGAGCATCCCTGCCTTCAGCTCCGTGAGACTGGAAAAGTTACATGTTTCTCAAACCACCCGATCCCCCTAGGTGGGGACCCTCAGGAGAATGGCTGGTAAAATTTGGTGGTGAGCACAGGAAGGCGAAATGGGGTTGTGTTCCTGGCTGGAGGCAGCTGAGGTGCAGGAGTGTCTGAAGTGCAGGGCTTTGGGAAGGTGGACGGGTGTGGCCAGGCGGAAAGGCGCAAGGACTGCTCCTGTACCACTGACTTCCCCCGGCCTGACGCCACCGGGAGCAGGGGCCACAAGGCTACTTGCGCTCCTGTTGAGACCACCTCTCCCCTGGCCTCAACAATAGCCACAGCAGGACCAAAGGGCCCTCAAAGCTCAGTATGGTCCAGGTGGAGACAACTCCAATTCTCAACATTCCCCACCTTATACAAACTTCCTGAGAGGTAAGTCCCAGAACGAGAACGTAATTGTAACTAATGAGCCACCCGTCCTAGGGGACTGTCGGGATTCCTGCTAATGTGCCCTACAATGCTACACTTGTGTTACAGGAGAGGCCCAAATGGCAGTTCGTCCTCTTCACCTGGGCTCTTCTAAGTGCACGGTTTTATACATCTTTAATCTAACTCAAGCTTTCCAGATCTCTTCCCTTTTCTACTTACAATCAAACCTTGATGCTCTCATGCAGGTCCACTGCTTTCAATAGCACCTAGAGGTTGATGGTTCCAAAATTTCTACCTCCTGCTGTGGCCTTTGCCCTGAACTTTGAAGTCACATATTTAGTTGTTTACCTCACATCTCTACTTGGATGTCTGCTAGGACGCCGACCTTAATCCATCCCATACAAACTAATTCCTGTCACTCTACTCCAAATCTGTTGCTTCTCCGTTTACCTAGCTGCTCAAAAACTCTGGAGTCCTCCTTGATTCTTTGTTTTTCCTGACACACTGTTAGGTCATCCAGCAAATCCTACGGACACCCTCCCTTCCAGTAACCTCGTCAACTGCCACCGTCGGAAACCATCACCTTCCGCAGCACAACTGCAATCATCTCAGACTCTCTGCTCCCACCTTTGCACCCCGAGTATCTCACCCTCTCACCACCTTGAATAACGCCTTTAAAACAGATCAAGTCGAATTACATCCCCTCCTCTAATGGTTCCTCACATCACTCAGACTAAAATCCAGTCATTTTCGAGGCACAAGGCACTATGGAATTTTGTCCTGGCCTTTCTTTATGACTGCATCTCCCACGAGACCCTCCCTTCACTCGACACGCTAAGCACGCTTCTATCACAAGGACTTCCTGTTGCCCTTCTCTTCTCCTAGGTATTCCTATGGCTCAATTCCTCACTTCATTTTGATTCCTCCTCAGTGAGGCCTTCGCTGATACCACTGCCCCCCCAATCAAAAACAGTCCCCGAACCCCGGGCCACCATTTATAATGCAATTGCACGGGAGCGGAGACTTGTGTTCTGTTGTTCTCTGCTTAACCTGCTTATTATTTTTCTTCCATATCCTGGAATAGTTTAATAGAAGACTGTCTTGTGATACAAGACAGATGTTCAAAATCTCTTCCACCTGCCAAAAAACTTACCAGTGTAAATCAAGATAATCTTGATGCCGAGCAATCAAAATACAGAAATAACATTACTTCTAAAGGTGGCATAACACTGCAGCTGTCGTTGATAACTCCAAGTTTCAAATTTACCTGTTCGTCTGTGAAAAAGAAAGACAACTAAACCTGCACCCCCAACCAATTTATTTATAATAGGAGGTTGGAGTAGATTATTTCCAGCATTAACTTTTTACTCTTTGATCCTTTGAAATTGCCCGGCAAATGCACACACAGCAGGACATTTTTGCACAGCTTGTTATCTGCAATTTTCTTGCGCTGAATGCTAACTTCCTATAAAATCACTTGAGCCAGGCATGGTGGTGTGCGCCTGTGGTCCCAGCTACTCTGGAGGCGGAGGCGGTAGGATTGCTTGAGCCCAGGAGTTCAAGTCCAGCACGGGCAACATAGCAAGGCCCCCATCTGAAAAGAAAAAAAATCCACCCAGTAAAATATCCGACAATACGTACATATTAGGCACATACTATTTATCAGTGCTCTTCATTTTTCCCTGTAATTCCATGTTTTGTTTGGAAGAATTTTCCTTTAACCTCAGGAACACAGGATAGTATTTTAGTGCAAGTCTGCTGGTAATGAATTTGCTCAGCTTTTCTTTGAAAATGTCTTTACTTTTCTTTCACTTTTAAATACTGTGAGCACAGAATTGTAGGTTGCCAGTTATTTTCTTTCAGCAATTTCAAGATGTCATTGCATTGTCATCTGGATTCTAGTTTGTTAAAAAATTGACTTTTTAAAATTTGAAAGTAATGTATTTTTTCGTCTTTGGCTGTTTTTAAGATTTTCTCTTTATGATTTTTAGCGCCTTACTACTATGTATCTAGATGTGGTTTGCTTTGCACTTCTGCTGTTTGGGGTTTGAAGAGCTTCTGGAATTTGTGGGTTGACGTCTTCTGTTAGTTTTGGGAAAGTCTCAACAGCGCTTCCAATATTGCTTTTGCCCATTGAGACTCCAATTACACACGTTAATCCTTTTTAGTGTGTCCTCCATCTCCTACGCTCCTTTCTGTATTATCCTTTTGTTTTTTAACATTTTAGCTTCAGTTTGGGTATTTCCTACTGACCTGAATTCCAGTTTACTAGTTTTATCTTACGCTGTATATAATGAACTGTTAACGGTATTATTTGAGCAATTAAGTTCAGACATTGTACATTTCACTTCTAGAATTTCCTTTTGATTTTAAAAATAGATTTCAATTCTTTAGTGAAATTCTCCATATTTTTATCTATTTTCTCATGTTTTCCTCTATTTTCTTGAGCATATTAATCAGTTACAGTCCTTGTCTACTAACTTCAATATCTAGGTCATCTGTGGGTCTGCTTCCCCCTACCCCTTGTTTTTTGGTTATACAGTTCTGTCTTTTGGCTTGTCTAGCAATTTTTTATTGTATGCTGAATACTATGATGCTCCAGATTAGGTTATATTCCTCCAGAAGGGACTCACATTTTATCCTCTGCCAGGCAGGGTGGGAGCTGATCACCATAATCCAGTCATAACTGAGATGAAGTCCAGGTTGTGTGTTGGTTAGGCACAGCCTGCCTGTTTAGCCCATTCCTATGTCATAGCCCTCCAGGTCTTTCAACTAGGAGTGTGATGTGTTCATCAGGGCACCTTCCCATGAAAGGTCCTGAACTTCATTGCTGGTCTCAGCACAGTCTGTTGAAAACTTTTTTAAGACATAGGGTCTTGCTTTGTTGCCCAGGCTGGTCTTGAACTCCTGGCCTCAAGTGATCCTCCCACCTCAGCCTCCCAAGTAGTTGGGATTACGGCTGAAAACTGTTTATGTTTTTTTTACTGTGGTAAAATATAGCATTAAAATTTACATTTTAATCATTTTTTTTTAAAAAAGGTTTTATCATAGCTTCTTAGCTTCCCATCCTCTGTAACTTCAAAATCTGACAAACGTCTTGAGGGGAAATGAATGAAGCTCCTTATGTATCCAGTTTTGTCACTCTAGCTCTGAGACTATCAGGAGTTCTGTTGAGTTCTCTGCTTCCCAGTAGCAACACTCTGGTTGGAGAAGCCTGGATTTCTCAGTCCTGCCCCCAGAGAAAAACAGAGGACTTCAGCTCACTTCTTGGAGATTTCTCCACTCTCCATAATCTTAGTATCTCTAGCCATTGTTGCTTCACTAACTCTCTACTGCATTTAAAGAGATGATTTTTATAATTTACCTGGCTTCTCTAGTTGTTCTTGATAGAAGAATTCATCAGCAACAACCTAATACATCCTACCTGGAAACCTGAGTATCCTCTAATTTAGAGGTTTCCCCTAGCTTGCTTACATCTTTATTGCACCAAGAATTATTGGCTTACGTTGTTAAGATATTGCCTGAATCCTTGGAAATATTTATCTTCAAATTTTGAGTCTACTTTTACTTTTTTCCTCAAATTATCTTAACAAAATAGATAAACTGATGGTCTAAGTTGTTCTGAGTTTCATCTTTTATTTTTCCTGCCAACCTTTGGTGGAAATGTTAATAAACAATGAAAGGGCCCAGAGTCAGTAAGAATGAATGAATGATTATCTTACTGAATAAATGGTTAGAAGGATAAATAGAGGGAAAAAAAGCAAATCTTCTGGACAAATCTGCAAGGGGATGATGGACACTCTTGAATTTGAGTGAAGAATAATGTGTTGGGCAAATATCCACTATGTAATTGTTCCTGAATTCTTTAATATGTAAGAAGAAAGTTCACTTTAGAATTATGGATGAATTCATTCCTGTTTTTAAAAAGTTTTACAATTATAAATGACATGTAGACATAGGTCCTATTAGGCAGGGATCAAATCTGCAGGTGGCAGATACAGGCCAGGAGGGTGGCTCCTAGGGGTGGAGAAGCTGAGGACCAATCAGAGGAAGGGACTGCAGGAAAACACAGAACACCTGACAATCATGTCTATCAATCATCTTGTAAGATCCTGCACCTCCCGTTATCCTGCCCCTGGACCAGGCCAATAAAAGGAAACCATCTGGAGTCCTTAACAGTTTTTCTTCACTTGTGGAGACTGACCTCTCTGGAACGTATTTTCACCTTGTGTAGCTTCCTTCTTTTCTACAATTGTGTAGCTTTCTTCTTTTTTCCTTCTTTTCTACAATGAAAGCTGTTTGTGTGGAATTGCTTCCTGTTTGTCACACTGGCCCTGCTTGCGATTCTTCCAAGCAAGGAGTCAAAGAACCAGGACAACATTTCTCTTTCAAAACCCCAACCCTGACAGCACCCCCAACCCCCATTTCTGGTGGGAGACCTAGTTTAATGATTCTAACTTTGTAATGTCCCTTGTGACCACTGTATTTGTTACAGGCTCACTGACGAGAAATTGTGCTGTAACTCTTCTTTGTATCTTCAGCTGCCAGTTCTGGTATGTAACAATCATTTTAAGTGGTTGCTTAAATTTCTTCTTTCCCAGTCCACTGCCACCCTCTTAGTACTTGGAATAATAGATTGCTCAAAATATTTTCCATCAGCTTGAAGTTTAACATTTTGCTGGTTTTCCCTGTTTGTCATAGCAATATTTCTTAGTTTGCCTTATACTAATGATTTGTGAACTTTTAAAAATATAAATGCCCAACTACAGCAGAATCAAAATTCCCACAGGAGGAGCCTGAGACTCTACTTACTAGGCACCTGGCTGATCTTTACCATTAGGTACTCGTGGTCCTTGTACTAGCAGCATTCGTATCACCTGGGAACATATGAAAAATGTAAATGTTTGGACCCCACCCCAGACCCACTGAATCAGAAACTTTGGGGTGGGGCGTGGCAATCTTTGTTTTAAAAAGCCTTCCAGGTGATTCTGACGTACACTAAAGTTTGAATACCACTGCATTACCCTCTAACAGTGAGGTAGGGCAGTCTTCTCAAACTTGGCTGCACATTAGAATCACCTATAGAGGTTTAAAAAAAATAGTGATGCCTAAACCTTACCCTGAGATATTGATTTAATTGGCTAATTGGTCTGGAATGCAGCAAGGATTTAACTAGGGTATCAAGAATGCTGAAGCTGATACAAGACATCACCTGCCATCTGTAAATCATTTCACAATTTTGTATTTATAAGGTGATGAACTTGAATGGTTGAAATAAATTTAAGCCATTAAAGTATCATTGTTTGTTTATTGAGGTTCTGTGTAAGAGTTAATTTGAAGAAAAGGATCTGCTACTAATGGTCTGAAAACCACAGGCCTTACAGACTCAAGTCTAAACTCTTAGTTTTGCATTCAAAATGCACGTTTACTGCCTCTCTTACTGATACCCTACTCTCCAGTTCTATCGCATACACCTAGGAAATAACACCAAACTGAGGTCTCAGATGCCCTGCGTTTTGGTTCCAGCCCTTTGGGACCTTGGCAATCACTAAATTTAGGGGCTTCTGTTTCTTCATTATAAAGTGAGAGGCAAGAACCAAATTGCCTCTAAGGCCCCTTCTGACTCTATATTTTAGCATTCCACATTCAAGTTAGTTTCCCAACTTCGATGGCATTGTTTCCTCCTTTTTGCTTGTCTAGGTTAACTCATCCTAAGGCACAGTTTGGGTCCTAATTGCCCTTAAGATTTCTTTGGCGTTCAGCCTAAGCTGCTTGGACCCCTTAGGCATCTTTTCCTGTCTGGTCTCCCTCTCTGGGTAACAGGGTCCCACACATTTCTTTGTATCCCTAAATGCCCAGCATATGGTAGGTGTACACAGTGTTTGACACTTTTTTCCTCTCAAGACCATGAATTCTTGCCTTTGGTATTTGTTTTATCCAACAATAGCTATGTCGAAAGCTCTTTTTGGCTCAATGAGCTTTCATTACTGTATCAAACATCTAATTCATATCCTATTTATCCTAGAAATTATCTTTTGATTGCTCAGCCCCTAGTTTCCAACTGATTTTATTTCTCCAAAAATAGCTCTCTTCTGGCCTCTGCTGGTGTGACAGCAGACAACTGTTTCATTAATTCTTTGCTTAAGTGCATGCTAAAGAACTCAGGTGTAAGGACACTGCAGTTTCCTAAGGAACCATTCTAATAGTATCAACTTAGCAGAGAAAGACTGTGATGTTGCCTACACTGCTAGGTACATGGAGAATAGACAGCTGGATAGTAAAATTTAAGATATAATTCAAATTTCTGAAGTGGCATTTTTCAAAATTAAAATCATGCTTCTTGGTTTCCTGGAAGCTGCCTGGTGGGTCATGTTCGCATGCCAGAGTCTCGTTTGTTATCAGAGTTAACCAGACAAATAACTCCACCAAGAACGGCCATGCATCACCACCCATGGAACCCAGAAAGAGCGATCAATCTGTCAGTCCTGTGTGTGGAAATTCACGCTTCTTATGTTAAGATGCCAGAGATAACAAAGTAAGATTCTCAGGTAGGTGTTTCTTTAAAAGCTTGTTCCTTTGGAAAAAACTTCTCATTTTGCCTAATTCTGACACCATACTTAGTATTGTGTCTGGTAAAAATAAAGCACTTAGAAATGTTTGTTAAATAAATGAATTAGTATTACGTGGTTTATGTAACATGACTTTTTTTGTACCTGAATTAAGATAGTCTTGGGAGGAATCTCTGCAGTCTTTCAAAGTTATTTCTTTTAGATGGTCTAAGAATGTCCAATATGCATTTTAAAATAACGTGCTAGATGCAGTGTAAACTGTTACTAATGCATTGACTGTATCAGCAACAGCCTTCCCAGCTGGACTTAGAAAAGTTTTCACTGCATGAAAGGTTTTAGGGAGTAATATTCTGCTTCATTTGGCTTTCCTGTAGAAAAATGTATGTTTTATACATACATTTGGGTACCCATGATTAACTCATTCAAACTGTTGCATTGAAAATCTTAGGTTGCAAATGGTTTAATCAGAATACTTGTTAATCAAAGGCAGGAAATGTGTTACTCAAATGTAAGTGCTGACACATAGGGTTCTGCATATTTCCAAAGTTTAAATCAGAAGTCTTCAATTTAAGCAGCTTGCAGCAGGCAACCCAAAATTATATATACCTGTATATAACCAGTGAATGACATATATTTGTATGAAAATATTATCTAACATGTATATTACACAAATGCTTTACAAATGTATAAAGCCCTTTTCTATACATTATCCTTTTAAAGAAGTTTGAGGGCACTAGGTTATGAACAGCCGCTTTGCATTTAAATGCATCCTTGTAGCTCAAGTGTTTTAAAAATTTTAAAAATGTACCTATTTCATCACTCCATTTAAAGGTAGAGCTGGTCTGCAGCAGATAAAAAGGAGAGAGACTTCAATTCACCCAACCTCACAGGGTGATTGAAGAAAAAATGAAAAATGCTAGTTAAAAATGGCTTGGATAGCTATCAAGCTACCATCAGGCAGACAAACTCTTTTTTTTCTCTCTGCTTAGGCTGTCTTTTAAAAAGCAAAATCTACTGGAGGTATGTAGCTTTAAGCACACATCCTGTGGTGCCCTGTTCAAACTCAGGTGTCTCTCAAACTCCTGGCCTTTGGAAGTACTATATTATAGTGGATATTCTGGAATGGCAATCATGGTTCTGATTTCATCCCTAACTAATTATTAGAAGTAGCCATGTGACAATTCTGGCCACTAAGAAGTAGGCAAGTTATTGGAGAGGGCTTTCTGGAAAACTTTTTTTTTTTTTTGAGACAGAGTCTAGCTTTGTTGCCCGGGCTAGAGTGAGTGCCGTGGTGTCAGCCTAGCTCACAGCAACCTCACACTCCTGGGCTCAAGCAATCCTTCTGCCTCAGCCTCCCGAGGAGCTGGGACTACAGGCATGAGCCACCATGCCTGGCTAATTTTTTCTCTCTATATATATTTTTAGTTGTCCAGATCATTTCTTTCTATTTTTTAGTAGAGACGGGGGTCTCGCTCTTGCTCAGGCTGGTCTCGAACTCCTGACCTTGAGCGATCCACCCGCCTTGGCCTCCCAGAGTGCTAGGATTACAGGCGTGAGCCACTGTGCCCGGCCTGGAAAGCTTTTAAAAGGGGGAGAAAAACAAATGGCATGTGCTTTTTTCTTTTCCTTTCTTCTTGTGCAGAACATGGACATGATGCTAGAGATGGCACAGCTATTCTACAGACACAAGTATGAACACCAAATACAAAGTATGGGAGAGCTGTAAACTAGGAGAAATCTGGGTCCCTGAGGGCATTATGGAGCCACACTAGCAGCCTTGGACTGCTGACCTCCAGACTTTTTAAGGTGAGGAAAACAATCCCAGATTGCTTAATCTGCTGTTTTTTAATCCATTTTTTTATAGCTTAACATTAAGTCATATATAAATTCACAGGATTATCTGAGGATTGGAAGAGAAACATCTATGTGAAGAGTTTGTGACATATAGCAAGTGACTAATAAATGGTTGCCATTATTTTTGGGTGATTAGTTGACTGCCAACAGAGAATAAAATCAAACACAAACAATTTGGGAAGGGAAGAAAAGTGCTAAATAGAAGCTGATAGGATTATAAAAAAATCAGAATCATATTCAGAGCCAAACAATGTACGTAAGTGATCTGACATATAATAGATAATCATATGTAATTTCTTTTCCTATCCTATCTATGAGAACACAAACTGATACCATTTATTCGCAAAAGAACCTTGATAAACAAGGAAGACCAGAATAAGCAAGAAGATTTTAGGAACTCTGAGAAATAAAGATTATATTTATAAGGTTATTTAGGATTTTTTAGTGAGGTATTCCATTCAGTTTCTCTTGTAATCCTGTTTATGTAATACTGTTTAGATATGGATTAAAGGAACACACAAAAAAAAGACACTAATAAATGCCACTAGAAAAGGTGACACAGATGTGGTCAATCATCTTAATGACTCATACACTGGTCCTAAAGGAATAGAAAGTTGCTAAATAGAGAAATCTATTTTGAAGCCAAATTGGAAGTTCATAACATTTGTCAATCCAGAGAAATAATACAACTGAACTTGAACACACGGGCAGAGAACTCAACAAATTCAACCTGAAACCTGCAACAGAAAAAAAAAGTACGATGAAAAGAATATGTGAAGAGCTAGAAAATTATAATCAGATGAGATCATGTTAATTGATAGTATATGGGAAAGGAAAAAAGGCTGTTATTTATAGTCACCTCAAAGGGAATTTACAACAGTGTAAGTACCTCATTTCAAGTCAACAAAAGTAAGAAGCTCAAGAGTTCAAAGAATTATTAAAATTTAGTCTCTCTTTTTAAAGACTTCAATGCTAGATGCTGCTATGACCTATAGAAGAGCAACTGATAAAGACAATAAAAATCTGTAATGAATAACAAGAAGTCACTGTTGAATGTAAATACCAAGGGAAGATGAAGTAAAAAGAAAAGATCTGAAAGGCAACAAATCACAGACAACTATTATATTTTCAAAACTGTATTAGGTATCACCAAATAAAGTAAATACACAACTCTTAAGTTAGAGTGTAAAATGAAAGCACCTTATTGTTTTAAAGGTGCAAAAGCAAGAAAGTATCACACACATCCATAGTTTAAATAGTTGTGTTGTGAGTAAAATCCATTTAGAAACATTTTCAATAGAAAACTGATTTATAGATCAATTTACAGAAGATCAAGAAATCAATGTTTAATACCAACTTTAACTATAAATAACTAAAAAGGAAAAAATTGTTCTCCATCCTTCTGCTTTTGCTTCAACATCTATGTCTTCTGCTCCTTGCCTTTTGGAGAAAACATTGCGTTGTAAGGCTGCCGTCTTTTTGGACGAGGACAAGGATCAAGATCTTCCTTAATGTAACCTTAAAAACAAATAATAAATTTAGAAGACTGTATTTACAACACATACATTTCTTTTAGCATATATTCAGTAAACTTATCTTATTTAATGCCTTATAAGGTTTATATGATTCTTCTGATTAGCCATGTGATGCTGATGAATGATTTCACTACTTAGCATTGGTTTCTGCATTTATACTAACAATAATAGCAAACATTTATCAAATGCTTGTACACATCATCCCAGATAACTCCCACATTCCTTGGAAGTAGCTTCTACCATATCTATTTCACAGATGAGATAAACAGAGACCCAGGGAAGTTAAATAACTCATTCAACATTCATAAAGCTAGAAGTACAAGAGCTAGGACCTTTCCCAAGCTCCTATTCCAGAACCAGAGCTCTTGGGGCACCTTCTTACTCTGCCTCCCACAGGTAGTTGCAAATGGGGACAAACTGCTAAACACGAAGTCTACTATTATGATAAATTTCAGAGGCTTATCAAAAAGACTTTTTACATTCGCTATTTCTTTCGATGACATGCCTCTATACTCTTCAGACTATTATATCTCCCAAGGTGTTTCCAATCACATAATTTTCAGGGGAAGACTGTACTCTGTCATACTCCTAGGGCATATTAAGGGTGCATACACAGGCTCTATGCAGACTGTCTGATTCTATTTGATGACAAGAGATGGTATGTCAAAGGGGACTTAATCTGTCTTATCAATGGAGAAAATGGAATTATGGTGAGAGCTGTCAGAGACTTTGCATCTTTTGGAAAAACTATCTTACAGTTAAATATCTGGAGTGTCTTTGGAAGTGAGGAAAGTTCCTCTCCCTACTGTCAGTCATACAGCTAGACCATCAGAACTTTTAACTGAGAATAAACCCTAGAAGATGGCAAGGCTGAACTGAAATTCTAGGTGGTAATTTTATCATTTGATATTTATTCAATGCTAGTGTATCTTCTTGTGGGTAAAGATGTTTATCTATAACTTACGAATACAGGCCTAAGACTTGAAGGCTATATTAATAATTAATTAACTCTGTCATGAACCTAAAAGTTGAATTATAAATATTCCGAACACTACTGTATTTTCTAATCACATCTCAGAAGACACATCACATTTTCATAAAACTCAGTATTTTAAACCATAATATAAGACTACCTATAACTGGGTAGTCTTTAGACCATGGGAAAAACAGAAAACAATACTAAAGAGTTCAGATAAGTGCCTGTGTTTAGCTAATATACTTTGTCTCTTATGGCTTTTTTCTAAACAGCTTCATTGAGGTATGCTTGGTATACAATAAACTGTATATACTGAACGTGAATATTATGCCTATGTTTTACACTTCTGGTGAGTAATAATGCTGATAAGATAGTGAAAACAAACATCACTACACACGCCCTTTTTATTAACAGCTTTAAAGCTGCATACCTTCTCATATTACATTAAATATAAGTGACATATCTGAAGGAGCTAGTTGCATGTTAACAG
The DNA here is from genome assembly GCF_000956105.1 of Propithecus coquereli. Taxonomy (NCBI): domain Eukaryota; kingdom Metazoa; phylum Chordata; class Mammalia; order Primates; family Indriidae; genus Propithecus; species Propithecus coquereli. The sequence goes on along the minus strand of NW_012149507.1, from coordinate 9,035,062 downwards.
TTTAACAAATATCCTTTTTATTCAGATAGCATCTATAAACATCCAATATTCTGGATAAGTAAGGTTTTAAAATACAAAATTCACAGATTCAAAAAGATGCTCTCTTTTTATCATCTCTAATCCCATTTAAATTACTAGAAGAGTTGAAGGTAAGCCTTTTAATCTTTAGGATTGTTTTTATGTCACAAAACTAGCACCCAACTTGCAGGAGAAAGTAGAGAGAACCATGGAGAAAAACGTTAATGTTCAGACTTGGGTACATATAGCATTAAAAAAAATAATTCTAAAATGTTACAATCTATACTCTCACCTCTTTCCATACAAGTCTGAGTGGAAGGAAAACCAACTTCCCAAAAATTCTCTGGTGTGTTGGGTGGAATGTAGCGGAATCGGTGTCTTGAACAGGAAGCCAACTTCTTTTCTCTTTCTTCTGCTGGCATATCTGCATAATACTAATAATAAAAACTGGTTAGTTTTTACACTTAGGAATAATAACTGGAGCGTTATGCTTATTGAGCACACACTAGAAATGAAAAAAGCCATTTACTAAAATATTCAGCATTCTAAGGAAACTTAAAGCTCACTGATAATATTAGTAATTATTAATAATACTCATAGATAGTATTAATTTCTTACTAACAGTAATCAGTGCTGAGATGCTGGTCTGTAAAATGTTTGCTTTACTGATGAGAAAAGGAGCTGTATCATAGTATAAATCAATATACTGCTTCCTTCATCAATAAAGTCTTGCTAAGAAAAAAAAAGCCACCTGAACTTTACAGCATGCTGAGTAACCTAGTCGACTGCATAGTTACTGCTACAAACGAACTCATCTTTGCTAGATCAGTAACAAACATTCAGAGGTCTACATGTTTCTCAATTGTTATCTGAATATAACATGTGTATTTCAAAGTAATTTTTCCTATCTTAGTTTTTTAAAATAACAATTTAGATTTGAACGTTATAGGCTTCATGAATTTCCCCTGTAGGCCACACTTTTCAATTAGGATCAAAGGCATATCATTTTTTGCAACTGTGATCATAAAGAACTTGAACTTTGCAAACAAAGTTTTATAACTTATGTGTAAAAACTATACAGGTCTTCAAGCTCTAGACCTAAAGAAAACAAAGCAGCAGTTTAAAGTTTAATAGAACATATATGACAGGACCACATAACCCAGCCGATTCCTTCATTTTACACTTGAGAAATGGAAAGTCAAAGTGATAATCTGCCAAAGATATCACCCATTTAAAGTAACAGACTTAGGACTAGAATTTAAGTTTGAAGAAAAGGCTTTAGTACATTTTTATTTCACAAGAGTAAAGGCTTTAGAGGATCTCTGAAACAACTTTTTTTAGGTATCTTTTTCATTATTTTTATTGCCCTAAGTATAAGCCTTTGTTACCTTAGTCTGGGCTTTGGGATGGGATGACCTTAGAGAATCAATGTTTACTGAGGGAAAAAAACAAAAAAACAACACTGCCACCAAATTAAAATATACTTGAGAAATAACAGTAGGTCAGTGCAGCTGTAACACAGCGAGCAAGTGGAGAGTGGTAGAATATGAAGTCAGAGATAAAGTGGGGTGCCAGAGCTGGTCCTTGACAAGGACTTTGGATTCTGTTTCTTGGTGAGACGGAAAGATGCTAAAGGGTTTTGGGCAGAGGAGTGACATGATTTAACTTTTATTCTAAAATGATAATTAGGGAAAAAAAGACCATTCATTGCTATGTTGAAAGTACATTGTGAAGAGAAAAGAATGAAAAAAAAAAAAAGGAGAATGGGGATGGGGTATATGGGAACTCTCTGTACTTTCTGCTCAATTTTTCTATGAACCTACAACTGCTTTAAAAAATAAAGTTTATATGTATTTTAAAAAAAGACAAAGAGAGCACTTAGAAGTTACTACAATAGTCCAGAGAAGATAAAATGGTGTCTTGGTCCAGGACATTAGTGGTGGTGATAATAAGTGGATGGAAATGGGATGCATTTCGAAGGTAGAATCAATTAAATTTGTTGACAGATCAGGTTTTGAGATGTGAAAGAAAGAAGTAGCAGATAACTACAAGATCTCTGAATATATAATAGACTCAGCAGTGAGATCTTGGAATTGAAGGCAGAAATTGTATGTTTGTTTTTGGATATGTCAAATTTGAGATCACCACCACACACCCATATGTGTCTTATACATTCCACATGTGGAACAGGCAGTGGGATAAATTTAGGAACTGCAAGCATATAGATTGTATTTAAGTACATGGAACTGGCACTTTCACTTCTGGTCATGATGGAGTAACAGGGAACAGATTCACCCTCCTATTTTAAACAACTAGAAAATCAAAATGTATAAAACAATGGTTTTCAGAGATTGGAAAACAGCACAGGAAGTGATTACTGAGAAGAAAAGCAACTTTAATAGTGTTTCTAGCACAAGTGCTTCTTTCTAACCAGCAGGATTAGTTCTAGATCACAGAGTTATAGTTATATCTAAAAACTGTAGATTTACTTAGTGTAGACTATATTCTTTAGATAAGAAATCATGATATATTTAATTTGTTTTATGAAAACTCATGACATGGGCAGTTTTGCTTATATTGCCAAAGTGCTTTTCAAAATAGTGATCCCAATTTATGTTCCCATTGTTAGTGTATGAGAGCATATTTTCACCAAATGCTTACCTACACTGCAATCTATCTATATTTTCACATGTAAATTTTATGTGCTTGGTTATCAAATTTTCTAGCCCATAGTTGTTAAAAAAATTTTTTTAAAGGGGTACTAAATTGCTGAAGGCAGGCATCTGACAGCTAATGGATAGCAAGGAAAAAAGTAAAAATAGCATGTTTCAAAAAAACACAGAACCTCCCTGGGACTATTAGTAATAGGACGATTAGTACAGTGGTCTTCTGTATTTGTGGCTTCCACATCCATGGATTCAATCAACTGTGGATCAAAAATATTCAGGAAAAAACTGCATCTGTACTAAATATATACAGACTTTTTTCTTATCATTATTCCCTAAACAATATAGTTTATTTACATAGTATTTGCATTGCATTAGGTATTATAAGTAATCTAGAGATAATTTAAAATTATATGAGAGAGTGTGCATAGGTATATGCAAATACCATGCCATTTTATATTAGGAACTCGAGTGTCCTCAGATTTTGTTAATCTCCAGTAGTTAGTAAGAAAATTGTGTGGGGGGGAAAAAAGAGCTTATGGTGGTACCAATTACTTAAAAAAAACAATTATGAGTATGCTTAATTTCCTGAGAGTGCTGGTGAAAAAGATAAATGTTATAGTAAAGTTTCCTATTGAAATGTCAAAGTTTTCCCCAAATAGCATATGTATAGGAACCTTTACTATAACATAAGGTGGGAAATTAATGCAAATATAGAAAATAAAAATAGCACAAATGTCTTAAACTGGTCATAAGAACTAGGGCTTATGCTCCAGATTCACTTAATCTAAGAGAAACTGAGGGCTTTCATTTTCATCTATTTATTTCTCTCAGGACATAGCAAGTATACTCTTTTTCTTCTGTTACTCCTGGCTCAAACAAGATTTCTAAAACATATATGGTTTGTATCTGTGATTTTTAACACACTGACTGCCACACTAGAAAGAAAAAATTTTTCCTTGCGGCCACGGTGTTTTATTATGAAAACAGAATAAAAACTCGGAAAACAAAAGGATCATTTCTAATTTAAAGAAAAATGTTATTTTTTTATTTTTGTTTTCTGTGTGTGAGTTATATACAACTTGAAAAACAATTCACACAGCTCCCAAGGTGAAGAGACGTGTGAGTTACATATGCTTCACAAGGCCCTGGGCTCAAAACTAGTGTGAGTTAAATGCAACTCGTATGGAAGTTAATGTGTTAAATCATGCATTTATGATCGATAAAGACATACTTAAAAAAAAAAAAACCCAATTGGACAGTGTCTACATTAGTACTTACAATTTCACATTCCTTACATGTGTGCCCAAGTAATTTTCTTCTCTCTTCTTTTTTCCGAACCACCTCAATATGAGGAAAATTTTGTAAGCTAGTCTCTCTGGGGAAAAAAATGAATTAAATTTAAAATTAACCTATTTGTCTATTTGTTACTATAAAGATCTTTGGTTTAGGATTTAAATTAACAAAGGTTGGAGTTCGGAGGAGAAATAAGCCCAAAACATTCATTTATTTTATTTGAGATGCTTATTTAGTATGTTAGAAAAACAAACATTTCTTCAAATACTTATTAAATGCTTAATATATGCCAAGTTTTTTTATGGGTATTTTTTTCTAATTGAAAAAGATAACTACTTAGTACCGAAAGTAATCTACAGAGGATCACAGAGTCAATGTGATCCTTATCAAAATACCAATGACATTCTTTACAGAAACAGAAAAACAATCCTAAAATTCACATGGACAACAAAACACCCAAGTAACAAAAGCAATCCTGAGCAAAAAAACAAAGCTGGAGGTATCCACTATCAGACTTCAAAATATACTACAAAGCTATAGTAACCAAAATAGTATGGTACTGGCATAAAAACAGATGCTAGACCAATGCAACAGAATACAGAACCCAGAAATTAATCCATGCTTCTACAGCCTAATGAGTTTTGACAAAGACGCCAAGTACATTCACTGAGGAGAAACCAGTTTCGTTAATGAACGGTGCTGGGAAAACTAGATATCCATTTGCAGAAGAATGAAACTAGACTCCCATCTCTCACCCTACATAAAAATCAACTCAAAATGGATCAAAGACCTAAACGTAAGGCCTAAAACTATAAAACTATGAGAAGAAAATATAGGGAAATATTTCAGGACATTGGTCTAGGAAAAGATTTTATGAATAAGATCTCGAAAGCACAGGCAACAAAAGCACAAACAAATGGGATCATATCAAAAGATAACTATTACTTCCTCTTTCTTCCTCTGACTGGCTGAAAATAAAAATTGGGTATCAAGGTAAAGTGTAATACCTATTTAAAAATGAACAGTCTACCATTAGACTCAGGAATTGGTATTGTATAATATAGCCAAGAAAAAGAATACTGCCTCTGTTTTCCAGTACTAAGAACCTAGATTTCAGGGCTAACCTACTTGCCCAAAGAACAGATTTATCTGTTTGTATCCATTTGCCATTTTGTTTAAAAGAAACATTACCTTTTGCTGCTTCTACCCACCATGAGTTCTTCAAAACATTAGGCATAATTATCATTTGCACTTGTCTATAAATGAATCAGATCCTATTGAGAACCACTAGAAACCTAGGAAAGGTCAAAGCCACTGAGGTATGGATTAATATGCTATGGAGTACTTTGGGAAGAAAAAGCAATCAGGAAGCACAAAATTTAAAAAATTAATATACTTATAATCTGTGCTTTAAGGAGGACAATATAGAAAAATCCAAACTTACAAAACAGGTAAATGAAGAACTATGTAATGGCATATACATTTTGTTTATTACAGAAACATCACCAGTGAGCTGAAAACAGGCTGACTCACAAAAACAGATTTTTTTTTTTGAGACAGAGTCTCACTGTGTTGCCCAGGCTAGAGTGCCGTGGCGTCAACCTAGCTCACAGCAACCTCAAACTCCTGGGCTCGAGCAATCCTACTGCCTCAGCCTCCCGAGTAGCTGGGACTACAGGCATGCGCCACCATGCCCGGCTAATTTTTTCTATGTATTTTTAGTTGTCCAATTAATTTCTTTCTATTTTTAGTAGAGACGGGGTCTCGCTCTTGCTCAGGCTGGTCTCGAACTCCTGAGCTCAAACAATCCACCCGCCTCGGCCTCCCAGAGTGCTGGGATTACAGGCGTGAGCCACCGCGCCCGGCCTCAAAAACAAATTTTTAAAATAACTTGTTGGTAACACATCTAGTCCACTGAAGTACATACAGGTGTACCTCAGAGATATTACAGGTTCTGCTTCAGACCACCGCAACAAAGCCAATTTTGCAATAAAGAGAATCACATGAATCTTTTGGTTTCCAAGTGTAACTAAAAGTTAGGTTTACACTATACTGTAGTCTAGTAAGTGTATAATGGCAGTATATCTAAAAAAAAAACCGATTAAAAATAATTTATTGCTAAAAAATACTAATGATCATCTTATCGTTTAGTGAGTAATCTTTTTGCTGGAGGAGGGAAGGTCTTGCCTCACGTTGATGGGTGCTGACTGATTACGGTGGTGGCTGCTGAAGGTTGGGTGCCTGTGACAATTTGCTAAAATAAAACAGTGAAGTTTGCTGTATCAGCTGACTCCTCCTTTCATGAAAGATTTCTCTGTAGCATGTGATGCTGTTTAAATAGCATTTTACCCGAAGTAGAACTTCCTTCAAAATTAGAGTCAATCCTCTCACACTCTGCCACTGTTTCATCCATTAAGTTTACATAATATTCTAAATCCTTTGCTGTCATTTCAACAATGTTCACCAGGAGCAGATTCTATTTCAAGAAACCACCTTCTATGTTCATCCATAAGAAGCAACTCCTGGCTGGGCGCGGTGGCTCACACCTGTAATCCTAGCACTCCAGGAGGCCGAGGTGGGAGGATTGCTTGAGCTCAGGAGTTCGAGACTAGCCTGAGCAAGAGCGAGACCCCGTCTCTACTATAAATAGAAAGAAATTAGCTGGACAACTAAAAATAGAAAAAATTAGCTGGGCATGGTGGCACATGCCTATAGTCCCAGCTACTCAGGAGGCTGAGGCAGAAGGATAGCTTGAGCCCAGGAGTTTGAGGTTGCTGTGAGCTAGGCTGACGCCATGGCACTCTAGCCCAGGCAAGAGAGTGAGATTCTGTCTCAAAAAAAGAAAAAAAAAAAAGAAGCAACTCCTCATCCATTCAAGTTTTATCATCAAATTGCAGCAATTCAGTCACAGCTTTAGCTTCTCCTTTTCGTTCCCTTGCTATTTCTACCACAACTGCTGTTACTTCCTCCACTGAAGTCTTGAACCCCTCAAAGTCATCCATGAGGGCTGGAATCAACTTCTTCTCAACTCCTGTTAATGTTTATTTTGACCTCCTCCCATGAATCATAAATGTTCTTTTTAATGGCATCTAGAATGGCAAATGCTTTCCAGAAGGTTTTCAATTTACTTTGCCCAGATCCACTGGAAGAATCACTATCTATGGCAGATATAGCCTTATGAAATGTATTTCTTAAATAAGACTTGAAAGTCGGAATTACTACTTGATCCATGGGCTGCAGAATAGATGTTGTGTTAGCAGGCAGGAAAAAAACATTTATTTCCTCGTACATCTTCATCAGAGCTCTTGGGTGACCGGGTGCACTGTAGATGAGCAGTAACATTTTGAAAGGATCTTTTTTTCTGGGCAGTAGGTCTCAATAGTGAGCTTAAAATATTTGGTAAAGCATGCTGTAGCCTGAGCACAGTGATTCACACCTGTAATCCTAGCCCTTTTGGGAGGCCAAGGTTGGGGGGATTGCTCAAGGTCAGGAGTTTGAGACTAGCCTGAGCCAAGAGCAACACCCCATCTCCACAAAAAATAGAAAAATCAGCTGCGTGCGGTGGCATGTGCCTGTAGTCTCCGCTACTCAGGAAGCTGAGGCAGGAGGATCATTGAGTTCAGGAATTCAAGGTTGCAATGAGCTGTAATCATGCCACTGCACTCTAGCAGGGGCAACAGAGCGAGACCCTGTCTCAAAAAAAACAAAACAAAACAAACAAAAGAAAAACATGCTATAAACAGATGTGCTGTCATCCAGGCTTTGTTGTTCCATTTATAGAGCACAGGCAGAGGAGATTTAACGTAATTCTTAAGGGCCCTAGGATTTTCAGAATGGTGAATGAGCATTGCCCTCAACTTCAAGTCACCAGCTGCATTATCTCCTAATAGGAGAGTCAGCTTGTTCTTTGAAGCCAGGCAGTGATTTCTCCTCTCTAGTTATGAAAGTCTTAGATGGCATCTTCTTCCAATAGAAGGCTGTTTCATCTGCACTGAAGATCTGCTATTTAGTGCACCATCTTCATCAATTACCTTAGCTAGACCTTCTGGATAACTTGCTGCTGCAGCTTCTGTATCAGTACTTGCTTCTTCACTTTGCACCCTTATGTTACAGAGACAGCTTCTTTCTCTAAACCTCGTGAACCAACCTATGCTAGTTTCCAAGTTTTCTTTTGCAGCTTCCTCACAAGAGAGTGAGGGCCTTGCTCTGGATTATGTTTTGGCTAAAGGGAATGTTGCAGCTGATTTGATCATCTATCCAGACTACTAAAAACTTTCTCCGTATTAGCAATACATCTGTTTCACTTTCACTTACGTGTTCACTAGAGTAGCACTTTTAATTTCCTTCAATAACTTTTTCTTTGCATTCACAACTTGGCTGTTTGATACAAGAGGTCTAGCTTTTTGGCCTATCCTGGCTTTCAATATGCCTTACTCATTAAGCTTAATCATTTCTAGCTTTTGACTTAATGTAAGAGATGTGTGATTCTTCCTTTCAACACTTAGAGGCCACTGTAGGGTTCTTAATTGGCCCAATTTCAATACTGTTTGTGTCTCAGGGAATAGACAGGCCCGAGGACAGGGAGAGAGAATGGTAAGTTGGTGGAACAGCCAGAACACACACAGCAGTGATTAAGTTCACTGTCCTCACTGTCCTATGTGAGCAGGGTTTATGGTGCCCCAAAACAATTACAGTAGTAACATCAAAGATCATCTATCACAAAACACAGTAACAGATATAATAATGACAAAGTTTAAAATATTGTGAGAATTACCAAAGAGATACAGAAACACAAAGTGAGCACATGCTGTTGAAAAAATGGTGCTGACAGACTTCCTAGACGTAAGGTTGCCACAAACCTTCAACTTGTAAAAAACACAGTATCTGCAAAGTACGATAAAGCAAAGTGCAACAGAACAAAGTATGCCTTTATTTGGATCACATGTCCCTCCAGCTGGCAAGCACTTTCCTTCAAAAGATGAGTTTTAATTGCTCTAAGTATATGAAATTACAGGCCCATTTGTTGTTTCAACCCAAGAACCCTCAATTCTGATGCAATCTATGAATTTAAAAAGGGAGACCAAGAAATGAAACATAAAAAATATTGCCATGACTGTATTTCCTTTTAGTTTATGGAATCGTAAGCTTATTCAGATCACATTTTGGCCACATTCTTTCCTCTGAATATTATCTATCCATTTCTGTAGTGTACTACAAGCAAGCAGGGAATCTACTAGTAGACTGGCATCTGTAGTAGACCTCGAAGCATCACCTAAATATGGTTACTAAGCTTTTTGTCCCCAACATAGCACAATCCATCTTACCAGGGTCTGCAAGTATGCTCGGTGGGGAAAGCAACTACATTAACTCTGTGACCTTTCTCATCCTTATACTTTTTTTATCCACATCCTGTTTCTATAGGTATCTAATGGTTTCAGAATAAATAAAACACTCTTATTTTTAAAAAATTTAGTGAACCTCTAATATAGAACATTTAAAATGACAGTTCTTATTCTGCAATCCTACTTTTAGGAATCTATCCCAAAGATGCGCAGGCAAAAATATGAAAAGAGAACGTACAAGGCTATTCATTGCAGCATTGCATGTGCTAGGTAGGCATAACTGTAAACAACCCACATGTCTACTGCCAGGGAATAAACTATAGTACAGTCACATGATATAATACTATGCAACTAAAAAGAAATGAGCAATATTACTATATACAATTAAGTGATTTCCAGGATATATAAATGAAAAAAGCAAAGTAGAAAAAGGTATATACCACATTCTACCATTTGTCTAAAGGGGGAGAGTATGACTATATATATGTATTCGCTTTTATTTTTTAAGATAAAAAAATCATAAATTTTAAATAAATATTTACCGATTGGGATAAGATTTATCTGAATACACCTTGTTTGTAGCTTCTGGCCCAATGGACATATTTTATATAATTTTAAAAAGAAATAAATATGAAAATAAAAAATTCCTAAAAAATTTAAAGCAAAATAAAATAAACCTGGGGGTACTGGGCTGGTGGTGTAACTACATAGAAAATAATTATCCCAAATGCCTTTAAACACAGTTATTTGACTGTATATTTCTAGTAGGATGTATGTTAAGGACAAAAAGAACACACAAAAAGTCTTATTAAACTATTTTTATTAATCATATTAGTGGTGATATTATTGTATCATTCTGAGACTACATTATGTGTGCATTATGGAATAAAGTAAATTGAGGAATTATGTTGTTGGCATTGAGAAGTGGGATTTTTAGTAGGTGGGAAAGTAGATACAGATGTAAGATAGAGAAGATTATGTCAATATCCTGTAGTCCTAAATTTGAGTTGGAGTTATTAGTATGCATGAGTATAGCTTATCTTAACAAACCAAAATGAAACAAAAAACCTTATTCCTAACTCTGTCCACCTAAAAGTTCTAGAAACAATGACTAACCATAGCAATGAGCAACCCTAGCAACCCTTACCCTAGAGACTGTGGCTAAACACCATTTCTCACTAAAAGGAGCGAGGACTCCTGGAGAAAGGGCAGATGCCAGGCCTACAGCAGAAGGTGTATGAGAGAGCCTAGAACATCTCATCGTTCCAGCAGCAAGGAAGCTATGAAAGATGACTATGAGGTGTCCATTCAAAGAGGCTTCCTTTAGGCAAAGATGGGACAATCTGAGTATCTCTAAGGATAATAACTGCAATGGATTAAAACACATCAAATATATTTATATTTATAAATAAATTTATAAAAAGGGTGGTAGTGTAAAAATTTCCATATTTGTAAAATTTGTCATTCTTATGCTTGAGTCCCTTTTTTATTATGACCATAAAGTTAGTAATTCTATTTTACCCAAAGTAGCAATTTAATAGCTTGGAGATACTCTGAGAAAGACAGCTCTGTGTACTTCCAATCACACTGCTGGTATTAATCAAGACCAACTTACCTTTCATCATCTTTAAAATATGGCTCCACAAATGCTTTCTGCTTGACTTTATCTTGTTTATCACCATGAGCTGTAAACAAAACAAGCACATCATAAACTGAATGCAGAACTTAACGAGAAACAATTAGCTAGTTTGGATCAAAACTTCCATTTTTATTGGGTTTTATACTCTAGGCCCCTGGGCAATTCATTTAAATTTTCTGTAACTACTTTTTTCCTTTGTCATCTGCACAATGAGGAGGTTGCTGATTATCTTACCTCAAAATTACTAGACAGCTAAAAATTTTACCTCAGAAAGTCTTTTAGAATTTAAAAGAACTATTCAGATCTCATTATTATCATTTGGCAAGAAACAACAACAATGAAAGACAGCTTTTAATGTTTCACTTATTAATCTTATTGATTAAACAAATTTTTGCTTTTATTATTTTTAATTCCATGTAATTATACATCTTCATGGGGTAGAGTGTGATATTTAATATATATACACAATGTGTAAAGATCAAATCAGGCTAATTAGTATATCCATCACCTCAATATTTATCATCTGTGTTGGGAACATTCAAAATCCACTCTTATAGCTATTTGAAAACATACAATAAATTGTTGTTAATTATAGTCACCCTGTAGTACTATGGAACACGAGAAGTTATTCGTCCTATCTAGCTATACTTTTGTACCCATTAACCAACCTGTGGCTATCTTCTCCTTCCCCTCTCCCCTTCCTCAGCTCTGGTAACCACTATCTACTCTCTACATCTACGAGATCAACTTTTTTAGCTTCCACATATGAGTGAGAAGATTCAATATTTATCTTTCTGTGCCTCATTTATTTCATTAATATAATGTTCTTCTCCGAGCTCATCTATGTTGTCGCCAATGACAGAATTTCATTCTTTTTTATGGCTAAAAAGTATTCCATTTTATACAAATACCATATTATCTTTATCCATTCATTTGTGAATAATGCTAAAATAAATACAAGTTCAGATGTCTTTTTTCTTTTTTTCAATATTTAAGTCTACAGCAAAATTTTTTAAAAAAATATTTAAGATATCTCTTTGACATACTGATTTCTTTTGGATATATAACCAGTAGTAGGCCTGCTGGACCATATGGTAGTTCCATTTTTAATTTTTTGAGGAATTTCCATATTATTTTCTGTAATGGCTGCACTAATTTCATTCCCACTAATCCTGTTGATTTTTATAATGTCTCTTTAAGGTAGGTTATAACTAGGAAATAAAAAGATTAAAAGATTTTATCAGAAAATTGGCACAAAATTTAAGAACCGGAGCTCAGAACTTGGGACCTGAATCCCAAGATGTCTAGATTCAAATAGCCAACTACTATCATCTATTCAAAAAATCAAAATTTACTGAGCATTGTGCTAAGTTTTGGACATATAAGGTAGAACAAGAGAGACCAGGTCTCCTGTCCTCAGGGAGTATACAGTACAGTTAGGAAGACAGATATTAAGCAAGCAGACAATTGAGGCTTATCCGAGAAAGGACAGGTAAGGGAAAAACTGAAGAATGAAAAGAGTCAGCTATGGGAATGTGGGTAAAAGTCCTGAGGTGAGAGGGCCAGGGTGGCTGAGATTTAGCGAAGGAAGGGACATCTTGGGGGGAGATGAGGTTGGACAGGTGGGTAGGTGCCAAATCATGATGTGCCTTGGGGGCCAAGAGGAGTTTGAATTTTAAGTGCAATGGGAAGCCACTAAAAACTTGTATTTAAAGAAACAACTTTATCACGGTATAATTTATATACAAAATACACTGACTTTAAGTGTACTATGATGAATTTTGATTAAATGTATACTCCAGTGTAATCACTACCCACATCAAGACAGAGAATGTTTCCATCGCCCCTGAAAGTTTCCTTATATTCCTTTCTCACATACAAGAATGTTCTCTGATGTCTCTTTTGCTCTCTCCCCTCCCCCACAATCATAGATTTGATTTCTATCACTATAGCTTAATTACACCTGTTTTAGGACTTCATACTGATGGAATATGCTTTTTCATGATTTGTATTTTTCTAGCTCAACAAGTTCTGGAGATCCATCTGTCACGGGTCTAGTAGCTCTCTCCTTTGTGTTGATGAGCAATATTTCATTACATGAATATACCACAACTTATTTATGCAACATGTTGATAGACATTTGGGTTGTTTCCAGTTTTGAGCTGTTACAAATAGTAATACATAAAACACACATGCTATGAACATTCTTTAAACAAGTCTTTTTGTTAAAATGTTTGCATTTTTCTTGGGTATATACCTAGGAGTCAAATTGCTGAGTAAGGGAATAGGTATATGCTTAACTTCATGCAAAAATGACAAACCTCTACAAAGCTGTTTAAAAAAAAAACCTGCCAAATTGTTTTCCAAAGTCACAGTAACAAGTTTATATTCCCATTAGCAATGTATAGGAAATCCAGCTGCTCTTCACCCTTGCTAATATTAGATTTTATCAGTCTTTTTAACCATTTTGGTGGGTATGAAGTAGTACCTCATTCTCTGATGTCCCACAGTGTTGAACATCTTTTCATATGCTTATTGGTCATTAAATATCTACTTTGCATTGAAGAGTTTTTAAGCAAAAACATAATAGAATCCAGTTTATTAATACATTTAAAATAAATCCTCTTGACATTCTGTAATGAGCAGACTCGAGAGGAGAAATAACTGATATAAAAAGACCAGTTAGGAGGTCTGCAATAGAATAGGTAAGATACCAGTGGTTTAGATTAGGGTGGTGGCTACAAAGACAGAAGTAGTTACATGAAATATATTTTAGAGATAGTACTGCCAGGTTATTAGGCTGGGCATGAAGGTGACTTGGAAAAAGAAGTCAAATATGACTCCCACAGTTCTATCTTTAGCAATTGGATGTAGTTATTGAGATTTAACGAGACCCAGAGTGGCAGGGGAAGGTCACATTTGGGTAGAAAAATAAAGATTTCTCAATTGACTATATTAAGTTCAAGATGCCTGTGAAATGTCAAATAGGTAGCTGGATCCAAGTTTGGGGTTCAGAAGAGAGATGACTAGGCTGAGAGTAATGAATATACAGAAAACATCTTCATTTGGCTTCTAGAATAGCACATACTCTTGTTTCCATCCTAATTCACAGGCTGCAGGTCCTTCTCAATTTCCTTTGCTGGTTCTTCTTTGTTTCTCTGACCTCTTAAAGCTGCCATGCCCCAGAGGTCAGAGCTTGAAATGCTTTATCTTTTTCCATTTATATTCAATACCTTGGTGATCTCATTCAGTTTCATGGCTTTAAGCACCATCCACTGGTGGTTGACCTTTTGCCCACAAATTATTCTTTATTCTGGACTTTTTGAGCAAACTCTGGACACATGCCAAATGCCTATTAAGTATTTCCACTTGAATGTCTATTAAGTACTAACGGGTCAGAATTGAGCTTTTGATATTCTCCCCCAAACCTGCTCTTTCCTATGAGGGAAGACTGGTTAGGACTTTGTGATATGGGGGTTGAGAAAATAAAATAAATGCACAATAAATCCTAAATTATATGTCTGGGTGACTCGGAAAAATAAAAAAGTCTGAAGAGTCACTTGGTAGGAAATAAATGGAAATTGGCTTAGACATGTTAAGCTTATGCTGAAGAGACACCGAAGTATCTAGCAAATACCTAGAAATGCGGGACAGAGATTCATCAGAGAAGTCAAACCTAGAGATGCAGATTTGGAGTAATTTTCAAAGGTGGTTGATAAAGGCAGTGAGAGTGCTTGCTTTGCAGCACATATACTGAAACTGGAACGATACAGAGAAGATTAGCATGGCCCCTGCCCAAGGATGACATGCAAATTTGTAAGCGTTCCCTATTTTTCAGTTAGATAGAAGAAATAAGTTTTAATGTTCGATAGCAGACTAGGGTGACTATAGTTAGCAACAATATATTATACATTTCAAAGTAGCTAGAAGACTTGAAATGTTACCAAAACATAGAAATGATATTATAAATACTCAAGATGATGGATACCCTCAATACCATAACTTGATCATTATACATTCTATGCATATAAAAGCACATGTACCTCATAAATATATAAAATATTATGTACCAATAAAAGTATTTTTAAGAATAAAATAAAAGCTGTGAGAGAAAACAAGATGTGAGGGAGAAAGTCAGATTCTTGGGGATAATCTAAGAAATAGAAGTTGGCAGAGATTTAAAAAAAGGACAGAAATTAATAAGTATACTTTTGTAAAAGAATATTCTTTTTCTCTGATGGGAAACAAAAGGTTCTTCTTGGGAGAAAAAAAGTATATTGAACAGCTGTAAATTTTTGCTGTAAGGTTTACTTGATGGAGTTTTTGCCATCCACTAAGCAAGCAAACAAAGCCTCCCGTTCTGTATCTTTGGTCTGGGTCTCATCCACTTTGAGCTAAGGGCCATCATTTTAGAAACCTGATGGAAGCATAAGCAAAGCCTGTCAAGACAAATTTGTGCCATAGAAGAAGGTAGTTCATTTAAACCACTATAAAACAACTTTTGTACTAGATTAAAAATTTTGACTTTAGTCACAGTAAGAAAAAGAGATACGAATTTTAACTAACTTCCAATCCAGATTATCTACTTACAGTTTCAGTTAAGTAGAATGTTCTTTTGATTGCTACCCTACATTATAAAATTAATGCTTTTAATGAAACAGATCTTAAGACTGACATAGATAGTTACATTAGGTATTTTATCTGGTAAGATAAAACATTCATAGCAGAAAACGGATTTGAATTTTCTGTGAAACTCTCTTCTCTATTACAATTATTAACAAACTGAAGTTTCTTAAAACTTTTATAAATTTTATGCGTATATTATAAAGAAATTTATACTATCAAACCAAAATTAACTTCTTAATTCTAATAAATATCTTATGGTTATGTAAGATGTTAACACAAAGGGAAATGAAAGGTGTAAGAACTAGTTTTGGAACTCTTTTATTAGTAAGAGATTATCTCAAAATTTAAAAAAATAGAAAAAGAAATTTATACATGAAACTTTGTTGATATACCTCCTCGAGCCTCTGTTAATTATCTTGATGACTTAACTTGTAACTGAGAAGCCATAATTAAAGAGAAAATAGCCTTACTGTTTGGTTTCTTTGTGGCAGCAGATAATTCTTCCTCTCCATCTGCTACCTGGGGGAAACTATCTGCCAAACAGGATTCATATGCTTCATGTGTTGTCCGATCAAACATATCTTCCAAGCTATCATTCATTTTTCTTTCTTCATCTGTGTAAAAGAGCATTGGCTTAGGGCAACAAGCTTTTTGCTTTCTTTGTAGACCAACATGAAACTTGTAGTGACTGCCACAAAATAATGCAATGAGGTCCTGAAAGACACTTCTCTAAAATATGGTTCTTAAAATGTGGACTACAGGCCTTATTTTGAAGAATGTTCTTTCAGTGAATAGATGTAATGTAGGCAGTGAAGTGCTTGTAGACATGTGTAAAGGGTGATCCTAAGAATGTTAGTTGTAAGTTGTCTTGTTAAAAGTGTTAATTCAGTGAAAATAAGTAACAAACTGTAACGTACATAATGAAGTATTCAAAGACACTTCTTTAAAACATGATTATTACAACAAGGGTTTCAGGTCTAGTTTTGAAGAGTGTTCTTTCAGTGAATAGATGTAATGTATATACTGAATGTTTGTGGACAACACACTAAAAAGATAATTCTAAGGATGTTAGTTCTAAGTTATAATGTTAAGAGTGTTAATTCAGGGACTGTAAGTGGGTCGTAAGCTGTAATATATGTAATGAAGTGTTTAAAGACACTTTTAAAATCATGAGTCTTACAATATGGTTTAATTCTTAGAATTTGTGCATGAGGCAGGAATAAACCCCCAAGTCTGGGTAGTTTCTGTGCATTTACAAAGCCTCTATGTTATGGCTTTACTTATCCTTTACTCACATTAAGAGAATGCTAGTTTTAGTTATTGTCATAAAATCAAATCCCTTATGAATGTGAAAATTTTTTCCTCCCTGCTAGCTCACGTATAATTCATATTAAACCAAAAGGAGTCTTATCACAGAAACTGAAGAATAGAAAATGTCATAATAAATGATGGAAAACATTAAGTTTAAAAAAAGTATATAAATTACAGACAAAATCTCCACAGAATTTTGCTTGCCTGCTTATTTTTCTAATGAAGTGGCAAAAAAAAGTATTTTCTTGAATCATCATTAGCACTTGGTAGTTTAGCACTAATAGAAATAATGAATTCAATGCCATGTTTGATATGTAAAAATGATAAATTCATCTTCAAAGATCTAACTACATTTCCGATTATATAATCACATTTTTAAAAACACTAGAATTTAAGAAAAACACAGAAATAGATTCAGTTGACTAACAAATATGACAGAACAGAGGCCTGCCAAGATTACTCTATATAACACAACTAGCACCTCTCCCAATCTGCAGTGCTCTATCACGCTTACCCTGCTTGTCTTTCAGGACAAGCTTACTCTGCTTGTCTCATCTGTCATACCATGTATCTGCTTATTTCTCACTAGAATGTAAGGTCCATGAGGTACGTAATTTTGTTCTGTTTACTTATCTCTAGTTCCTAGAATACTTCCAGGTAGAAAATTTTCACCTGATATTTATTGAATGGTCAAACATTTATTTTTCAAGCTGAAGGTCAAATTTGTAAATAAAATATAATTTCTATGTATGAGGCACTGTGCTAGGCATTCCCAAAGCATTTTGTATATGCTGTTAGTAAATCACGATGTTAAGTTGCTGATTTTTTTTTGGTTGGTTTGATTTCTGATTGTGAAATACTGAAGAAAAAAGATCCCTATTGATCTATCACAGCACCTAGTAAGTCTAACGCAGAGCAGGGACATAGAGAACATTTTTGAATTAAAATATTAGCAGTAATTGGGAGTTTTTATCGGTATATTTCATTTTTAAGCAATTCTAAGTGTTAAAAATGTTTTATCCTTATGGGGCAGATTGTTTTTTTCAAATAATGGCCTCAACAGTATTCTCCTATTCCATGTGCTGTTCTTACAATGTGATGTTGACACTCCTCCCATTGAGTGTCACTGAGCCAACACTGAGGGCCATGTTCACTCACTCTGAACCCATGCAGATCTTTGTAACACTGTGTAACTTCTGAGATCATAGAGACGCCAGGCATTTCTGCTCTGTTCTGTTGGGGCACTGACTCTGGGAACTTAGCCTCCATGTGAAGAGGAAGCTCACACTAGCCCATATGAAGAGATCACACGAAGAAGCCTTGGGAGCAAATGAGTAGAGAGGTGCCAAGCCACCCTCTAGCTGCCCAGCCCTCTGCTGTTCCAGTTCCAGCCACCATCTGCCTACAGCTGCACAAGAGACCCTGAAACAGAACTGCCCAGCTAAGCCCTTTCTGAATTCCTGAGCCACAGAAACTATGAAGATAAGAAAATGATTGTTGCTATTTTAATCCTCTAAGTTACTGGGGTGATTTATTACATAGCAATAGTATCCACAATTTAGCCAAAATTATCTCTATAACCTCCACTCATTAGTCCAAGTTCTAATTTCACTTCCACATGATACTTGCTTCAAATGAACTTCAGAAACTATTGTTTTCTTTAAATCAACTAGATAGATTTAAAGCCAAAGTAGTCATACTTTAGTTTTTCCCTTTTCTACAAAAAATAAGAAAAACATTATTAGGGGTTGGTACCAGGAATAAAATATCTTAAAAGCAAGGTATCCTCTTAAGAAGAGTTATTCAAGTGTCATACAAACCATAAAAAGACATTAAATTACTGTGAAGGTTTTTCTTTTAATAGGTACTAGCTTCTCTTCCTAGGCAGCCATCTGCTTCATTATATGGTTTGTTATTATTAAAGAACAAAGAATTAAAGCAAAGACTATTACAATTTTCTCTCACTTACTGCATTTAGGGTGGCAAGAGATGAACTGATTCAAAAGAAACTGGGGCAAGACTGCTGTTTTTTTTTTTTTTTTTTTGAGACAGAGTCTCACTAGTATAGAAAATTTAGCAAAAGATAGGGAATGCAGACAGCCTGAATGTATTCTAACAGATGATCACTGGGAAATGCCTCTGCTCTTAGCACGTACATGTGGCAGGTTCTCAACCTTCAATACATAATGGTGGCAAATGACAACTGTTCCTAGTCTAGGATGATCTCATGTCATGTGCCTCTACAGACAGGAATGTTGCTAAGGTAGTGCTAACCAAAAATCCTTGTGTTGTTCCCACTTTTGGAAAAATCAAGGTTTCAGGTGAAGAATTAACAGTTTCTCGCCACCAAGGGCTACAGACCCCTAATTTGGCTAAATCCCCTTATTTGTAGAGGCAGATTTTGGCGGAATAACTCAGTATATACACTACCATTTGTAGTGCTAATCTGTAAATCTATACTAACCCATCTCAGTAGAATTCCCCCTTCCTTCTCAAATTGTTTAAGAAAAATCATAATTCTAACATAGGATTCTTAAGATTCCCTGTTACATCACTTATAAAAAATTGTCTAAGTCAGGGATCAACAAACTTTTTCTTAAAGGGTCAGACAATAAACATTTTAGGCTCATGGGGCCCTGAGATCTCTGCACTGGCTACTCTACTCTACTCTGCTGCTGGGTGGAGCAAGCAGCCATAGGCATCACATAAACTAATGAGGCTGAGTCCCAGTAAAACTTCATTTACCAAACTGGCAGCTGGCTATCCTTTGCTGACCCCTGGAAGCAATGTGAATTCTTTCTGGAATAAAATTATTTTGGTTAAAATTTTTTTTCTGAAATACTGAAACTGAGGTTTCCTAAGAAGAACACGGAATTAACAGAGCAGGAAAAAAACCTGGTTTATGGTTAAGAGGCTACTTGGGCTAATCAGTATAATGGTACAACTATGAATGTCACTCCACATTTTTATTAAAATAAAAAAAACAAAAACAAATCTTACTTGGACTTTTTTCTCCATTCTGCTCTTGCTTCTTCATTTTTAAAAGCACAGTTTCACTAACCAGCGTACAGTCCATGTCCACTGTCTCTCTTCCTAATCTTGACTGACTGCCATCCTGAATAAATATTCAAAAAGATAAAGAAAATTAGCAATTATTCTTTTATGGTCTTATATTTACTTTATATAAAAAATTGTAGTGAAATATACATAACATAAATTTTATAATTTTTACCTTTTTATCTCAGGAACAGATAAAGATTTAGATTTTACTGACTGTAAAACATTTTAGCTTCAATGTACAAGGATCCTCTCTCAAGCCTAGGAAAAGAAGGACTGATGCCAACAAAAGGGAGGCTTATTTACCACTGAATTTCCTTGAGCTTTCCCTGCTTTTCTTCTCTAAGCTGCCTCAGAGTAACCAACACCAAAGTACACTAAGAGTAACAATTTCAAAAGTCTAATTTCTTGATGGATATATATCACTCTAGTAACTATTAAATATTTTGTTATTAATATGCTACCAAGTGAAAGAGAACTCCTCAAACTATACAGAACCTAAATATAAGGCAAAAAAGTATTAATGAAAAAAATACAGTATTAAAAAAATAGGCTGGAAATCCTAGCACTCTGGGAGGCCAAAGTGGGAGGATCGCTTGAGGTCAGGAGTTCGAGACCAGCCTGAACAAGAGCAAGACCCGTTTCTACCAAAAACAGAAAAACTTAGCTGGGTGTAGTGATGCATGTCTGCAGTCCCAGCTACTAGGGAGGCTGAGGCAGGAGAATAGTTTGAACCCAGAAATTTGAGGTTGCACTGAGCTATTATCAAGCCATTGCACTCTACTTAGGCAACAGAAGCAAGACTCTGTCTATTAAAAAAAAAATTAAAAAAAAGTTAACTGGGAAAATGAATTTTTTTGATGATATATTACTCTCCAGCTAATCAAGACATGATGATTTTAACAAAAATAAAATTATTTAAAATATGTAACTAGCATTTTGCATCATTTAACACATTGACTGACACACTAGAAAACAAACTTTTCCATGGGGCCATGGTGTTTCATTACAAAAATAGAACAAAAACTTCATAAACAGAATGATCCTTTCTAATTTAATGAAAAATGAAATTTATTGACTTCTATTGATTTAATTCATGTTTTTAGAATTAATTTGTCAATATTAATTATAACAATAAGAACATCAACAGGTAAGATTTTCACAAACCAATTGCAGGGTTTTGTCCAGGTTTTGCTTCATGAGGCCCCAGGCTCGAAACTAGCATGAGTTAAATATAACTCACATGGCAATTAATGTGTTAAAAAAAAATTAACATTTGTTTCAGCAAAGTCCTGTAAAGTCAGAAAGTATTATTACGCTTTCAAAAATACCATAAAGGTGGAAGAATAAGCATCTTTATTTCCTAGTTTCTTGAATAAATAAATTCAGATTTTAAGAGATATCTGTTTATCTCAAGGTCATACAGTGAGTCAGGTGAGGAGGCTGACTAACAACTCACTAGAATAAGAACCAAATGGGCTTTGGTTTTACTTTACTTACCTTTGTATCTATTACAGTAATATCCATTTTATACTGAGAAAGGTCTGCGCCTGGATCTATACTCCACTGGATATTTTCAAAGGATACATCTTAGATAAGGAAAAAAATATGCAATTAAAAAACTGATTTCAAAAATTCTCATCACTTTAAAACATTATGAGATCTACAGAACAGAACAGTTTTTGCAAATTGCTTGTCTGGTAAAGGACTTGTACCTAGGATATATAAAGAACTCTCAGAACTGAATAATAAAAAGACAAATATCACAATTAAAAATGAGCAAAGGATTTGAATACTCAAAGAAGATACACAAATGGCCAATAAACACATGAAAAGATGCTCAACATCATTAGCAATCAAGCAAATGCAAACCCAAACCACAATAAGATACTACTTCACACCCACTACGATGGCTAGAACTAAAAAGATAGATAACAAGTGTTAGTAAGGATGTGGAGAAACTGGAACCCTCATACACCACTGGTGGGAATGTGAAATGGTGTAGTTGCTTTGGAAAATAGGCAATCCTTCAAAAGGTAAAATATAGAGTTGGGATATGGTCTAGCAATTCTATTCCTAGGTATAACCCAAGGAAAAAGAAAACATACATTCACACGAAAACTTGTACACAAATGTTCATAGCAGCAGTATTCATAATAGCAAAAAGTGGAAACAACTTAAATGCCTGTCAATGGACAAATGGATAAATAAAACATGGTATACTTATGCAACGAAACATTATTCAACAATAAAAAGGAATGTAATATTGATATATGCTACAACATAGATAAAAATTGAAAACATTATGACAAGTGAAAGAAGAAAGTCACAAAAGATCATATATTGAATGATTCCATTTATATGAAAACTCCAGAAGAGGCAAATCTATGGAAACAGAAAAGTAGATTAGTGGTGCCTAGGAATGGGGAAGAGTGAGGGGGAAGGAGAGTGATGAAAATGTTCCAAGCTTAGACTATAGGGATGGTCGTACAATTCTGAGTACACCAAAACCAATGAATTGGACACTTTAATGGGTGATTTTTTATAGTATGTGATTTACATTTCAAAAAATTTTTTTTTTAATTTAAAATTATAGCAATGTTTGGAAGGATCTTCAGCGTATGTGGATATAGTACATGGTGGCTACATAAAGTGTGGTTATAGAACATGAAGTAGTATAATATTAACTCCATGAAGACTGGGAAAGTTTAAGTAGGTATACTGTAATCCCTGGAGTGACCATGAAAAAAATAAAAACAAAAAGCTAAAAAAAAAAAATCAGGAATGACAGTGAAAAAAATTCTTTTATACAAAGACTAAAACCCTCACTTGAAGAACTGAAGAATGTGCTTCAGGAAAAAAGAAAAATAAACTCAAAATGAAGGAATAACTTTCCAATGAAGAATAAAAGAAAAAATACTGCACATAACTACAGAAATATCCAGTGGCTGAAAAAACAAAAGGATTCCTTTTAAAAACAACAAAATTATGAAAAGATATATGAGAGCAAAAAATGTTTTCAAATAAGAAGTTTAAAAATCCATATAAATGTATACACACATATTTTTACAGATATACATGTAAATGCAAACAAAAGTAATAGGGTTTTCACAGGGTAAAGACCAAGGTTTAGATAATGAAAGTTCTAATTTTTTTATTTTTTACAATTCTGTATAGTTTATATCTTAAAAAGCTTTCATAAAGAAAATAAGAAATAACTACATAAAATAAGTAAATCCACAAAATCACCTTTAAAAGTAGGTATCAAAAGATCACAATTCATTTTTTTCAAAAAGCACAAGAGAAGAAAAATCACAGGTAAAATGAAACCAATGAGAATCATCCTATAAATAGACACATGCAGGAAGAAATAAGATTTTTTTTCCAGAATGATTCAATGTATTCAAAGAATGTAAATTATATAATACCCAACTTAAAGTCATTAAAAAAGAGAAGGAAACCTATTCACAGTGTACACACCTTGGTTGTTCTGTAGAGGCTTTGTTTTAGCAATTCTACATGGATTTAACTGAAGAACTGATGCAAGTTCACATCCTCCGTGGACTGACCTGGTTTTCATTTTTGTTGGCTCATGAGTACCCTAAAAGAGAAATAATCATTAGTATCTAGATAAAATCACAAACAACCGTTTTAATCAAAATGCTCAAACATTTAACACAAACCTTCATGTCATCAAAAAGATTCTCTGTCTCCAAACTTTCACATGGACGTAGAGGGATTTTGAAGACAGGATTTTCTTCTTTTATTTGTAATGGCGGTTTATTGTCTGGAGAGAATTTACTCAATGGCTGGAGGATGATGCACTCCTGCAAATGGGGCTCCTCTGGGGAATCTTTGGATAACATGCAGGCTCCACCCAGGGCCTTACGGACTGAGGAAGAACCCTTGGGAATGGGCTTCAAAGTCTCATAAAGAGTCACTTGCCTAAATCTGTTTTTAGAGGTCTCACTTCCTTGGCTTTTCTCTTGGCGCTGGATAGCTGAAAATCGATCAGACAGATCCAGAGGTTTATCCATCATGCAGTCCCCATTCACGGAAAATTGATCATCCGTTGGAAAAGGAAAAGCATTTTCTTTATCAAAAGAGGCTTGGGGGTAGCTTACTTCATGTTCACTTTCTTCCTCAGTTTTCTTCCTTTTGGTTGTTCTGCCTCCCAGTGATTTCAGGGACTCCAAATGTTTACCGGTAACAGCATCTTTAATGTGATCAGTACCACCCTGTTCACCTATGAGTTCACTTATATTTTTATTTATAAGTATTTGTTTATTAGAAGATGACTGGCTAATGATCTTGTTCACATCAGACCCAAGACTATGATGTGTGAAAAGGGCACTATCTTCAGATTTTGATCTAGCTTTCTCTGATCTAGAAATAGAAGTGTTGCTGAAAGGGGCTGTTTTCAGATGTTTTTTTCTCCCAATCTCTAAAAGAGAAGGGGACAAACTTGTATTCAAACCTAAACTACTTTTCACATTAGAGGTAGCTCCAAACACAGGAGATGACACCCGAGTAGTCAATTCTTGAGGAGGAGACTTTGAAGTAGAATCTGAAAATCTAAATAAATAAAGAATGATAAAACTTTTTCTTATTAAAGGGATAAGCAAAAAAATTAAAACACAAGCATCATGGAAAAACCTTTGTTAATACAGAATTAACGGTAAGGTCTTATCTACCTATTAGAGGTAGATGGTTAACCAAAATTTAAGATAGGGTATAGCTGTTGGCTTTTCTTCGTTTGAATGACAAAAAGCAGAGGAAAATGATACGGGAAACATGTCTCAATACCATGATATTCCTATCTATAAAAAGTTTTCCCAAGTAATTTAAGTAACTTTATAAGAAAATCATATTTTAATAAATTCCACTGAGAACCCAAATTCTTTTGTTATAAAATTTTGTCATGAGTAACTCCAAGAAACAAAATTCCTATGCTACAGAATTGAACATAAGTTAAAACCCAGGTTGTCTCTAGCAGAGGAGATAGCTGTAAAAAGAACTGTAGGTTTCAGTTTGAAGATGTGGGCTAGGTAAGATCTCTGGCTCTAGCAATTAATAGCTAATTGGCCTTAAATAAGACATTTAACCTCTCTGGAGCTGCATTTTTTATATGTACCCCCAAAATGGGATTAACTATAATACGATAAGGACATATTAAATGTAATGCCTGTATCTAAAACCCAAAAGCTCTTTTACAATGCAAAAGACTACATAAATATAGGTACAGCCAGCCCTTCATATCTGTGGGTTCTGCATCTGTGTATTCAACAAACCAGAGATGGAAAATATCTGGGAAAAAACCCAAATTTTACAAAGTTCCAAACAGCGAAACTTGAATTTGCCATGTGTCAAGTACTATGTTGAATCTATCTAAGTGAATAAAGTGACATGTAGGCACTGTATTAAGTATTATAAATAATCTACAAATGCTTTAAAGTATATGGAAGGATATGTGTAAATTATAAGCAAATACAATGGCCATTTTATTTAAGGGACTTGAGCATCCTTGGATTTTGGTAGCTGAGGTGGGTGGTGTCCTAGAACCAATCCCCCACGGATACCAAGGGATGTCTGTATTATTAGTTAATGGATGTTCTGAAATTAGTAAAAACAAGCTGTAACACGATCTTGGAAGCTCAACCATGCTTATAGATGCATTCTGTACAACATTCAGTTTTTGGAAATATAAACCCAGAAGAGATGATTGGGTCTTTAAAGGGGCAGAGTAACAAGGCTGGGAGCTCTTAATTACTGCTTGATAAACATACAGAAAGTATCTAAAAATAATATCCACCTCTCTACTTTAATGCAAAAAAGCTTTCAATTGGTCAGAAACTGGGGAGGCCTTTTTAAAAGTAAAAATTAATATAACTAGAATAAAAAACTATATGCTGAGGGAGAGAAACGGTTTAATTATATGAAACTCACTGTAATGAGATCTCACCAATAGCTTATAAGTTTTCACCAAAGTGCCCCAAATTACCTTACACTGTCTTCAATATGTCCAGTAGATTCCTCAAAAGGCTGTTTCTTGTGATCTCCTTCCAGACAGTGGTAGAGCTCATCACCAAGAGGGCTCATGGGACCTTGAGATTCCTTCAGTAGTTAAATATAAAGCACACCCATACAGTGGAATATTAGCCATCCTTAAAAAGGAATGAAGTACTGACATATGCTATGATGTGGATGAACCTCAAAAATATGCTAAGTAAAAGGCCACATAATGTATGATTTCATTTATATGAAATTTCCAGAATAGGGAAATCCAGAGGACAGAAAGCAGCCTGGTGGTTACCAGGGGCTGCAGGGAGTGGGGAATGGGAATGAATGTTTAGAGGGTATGGGGTTTTTTGGAGGGGTGATAAAAATGCTTTGGAACTAGATAGAAGTGGAAGTTGCATAATATTGTGAATACTAAATGTCACTGAAGCGTACACTTCCAAATGATTAATTTTATGTTATGTGAATTTTGTCACAATACAAAATATGAAGCATATTTTAAGTCTAAAGAGAAAAGCATCAATATTTTAATATTTTACACAAATACATTCTATCGTCTGTATATAAAACTCCAAATCCAAAAAACAACATTATTAAGATGAGGGGAAAGGAATAGAGATAATTATTTATACTGATAGATGAATTTAAAAAAATCCTTTAGAGAGCAGTGCTTCTCAAACTTTAACATGCATACAAGTCAACTGGGGATCTTCTTAAAATTTAAGTTCAGCAGGTCTGAGATGCTGCATCTCTAACAAACCTCAAAAGTGATGTAGATGCTGTTGGCCTGTGGATCACATTTTGAGCAGCAAGTCTTTAGATTTCAGCTCCCTTAATATACCTAGTGTCCAAACTACTGACTTGCCAGGTTTATGGGTAGGAGGGAATTAGAACCCATTAAAACACATTTAAAGTTCAAAGGTTAAAAACTACCCACTATGATTTGAGGATGGATTTAAAACTAAAAAGGACAAAAAATCTGAATGTAATGAAAAACCAATTCAATTTTTAGAAATTCAACAGCAAGATAACTTAAGAGCACATATACAATTACTGATTAAAGCAAAGAAATATTTTAAAATTGTGTCAGAATAGAACTTTTCCTAAGATTGAAGAATTCAGGTTTTCTGTTTTCTGGGACTCAATTAAGACAAAGAAGTAAACTTGCCTGATGTAAGGAAGTACTAAAATAATGAAAAGAAAATCAAGGAGTCAATTTCTGACCCAATTTCTAAGAATTAGATCTAAGTGGACTGGCAGTTCTTGACAGTTCAAAGAATTCAGTCTGTTTCCAAATCAAATCCCAGTTTAAAGAATGTGAAAACGATTCAATAATTCTGAAATCAACTTCATGGTTTAGGTCTTAGATGGAATGGGAGATGACAAGGAGTAGGAGAGGGGGAAGGGAAGAGAGTTGACAAAATCTCTATGTCATCATTATTCCTCTAAATTTTGACTCAACCCATATTCCAAGAATTCTAAAGACTCTAGACTTCTGGGACTGTCTGGGATAGATAATATAAAAGGGCATTTCTAACAATATTATTTTTGTTCCAGGCCTTTATCCGTGATCTTTAGGTAAAATAATTTTTTTCTTGCTCAATTCTCTAAGAACTGACCTAAAAAGACATAACAATTCATTTTATCACCAAACTAAACAATTACTTACGGATTCTTCTTGAACACTAAGTCCAAGTGTTTCAGCAACAACTGCAGCTAAATTAAAAGATGACTTATCAGTGGGATAACTGCTTGTTCCATGTGTTTCTAAGCAAGAAAAAAAATAAACCAATTATATAACTGTAGAAACTAGATGTATAAAAATTACAAAAAAGGGGGCTGGGCATGGTGGCTCATGCCTATAATTCCAGAACTTTGGAGGACTGAAGTGGGAGGACTGCTTGAGGCCAGGAGCTCAAGAACAGATAGGGCAACATAGCAGGACCCTGTTTCTACAACAAAAATTTTAAAAACCAGCTGGGTGTGGTGGCACATACCTAAGGTTCTGGCTACTCAGGAGTCTGGGGAAGAAGACTCACTTGAGCCCAGGAGTTTGAGGTTACAGTGAGCTATGATCCAGCCACTGCACTCTAGCCTGGGCAACAGAGCAAGACCCTATGTCTTAAAAAAAGAAAAGGCTCAGAGAGAATCACTTTATAAAATGGTGCTAGACAAATTTTTAAATTCCATCCAAAAAATTCAAAGTAACTACTGTAAATGGCAATAAGTTGCAGGTATTTAGTGTCTATACTTGTTAAACTTTTCAGCTAAGTTTTCTATTTTTCCAAAATGAATTGAATGCAATACATAATTTTTCTTATTGCCACTGGGGGAAATATCATAAAATGGGCCTATTGTAACCTAAGATACAGCATGAATATCAAATCATATTTATATCTTTCATGAAAACAGTTTGTGGGAGAGATTTTCAGCACTGCATATTTTTCAAATTTTAAGTTAACATATATTTATATAGGAATCACCAATGTTCAAGTATTTTATAAAGTTTTGTGCATATAGTTTTGATTACTCAACAAGCATTTACAGAGCATTAAGTTCTAGGCATTGTGTTAAGCACTAGATGAAAAGAAAAAGGTCTTGTTCTCAAGGAGCTTATGGGTTACAGTTGAAAGGTAAAAAGAGAATTGCAGTAGAATATGATAAACATTATAATGAAGGTACATAGAAGGGGTGATTTAAACATAAGGAAAGACCCCAAAATCTCCCTTGGGAAAATCAAGGAAAGTTATACAAAGTGATGCCTAAGCTGAACCTTGAAAGAAAGAGGAATGTGGCAGGTTAACTGAACTGGGGACAGAAAGTAGGATTCTAGGCAGGTTTAAGGGTCTAGATAAGTGAAACAAAATTGCTTGTTCAGGGAACTACGCGTGGTTCAATTGCTAGAAATCACATTGCAGAAGATGGAAGTAGTAGGACATGGGCCCAGTTAGGTTGGTTGGGGTCAGATTATGCTAAGAAGTTTAGAATTTATCCTGAGACAATGAAGAGATATCCAAGAGTTTTAAATGAAGGACAGATGCAATATTTGGGTCAAAAAGGTAATTCTGGCTGTGACAGGCTCATAGGGCAAGAAGTAGTTACTAATAGGTAAGTAGACAAATTAGATTACTAAAACTGTCTTGATGAGAGATGCTGATGGTCTACACTAGTATTAGGTCATTAAATATGAAATGTCCAATTCTGAATCAAAATTTTAGTTTATGTCTCAAACAAGAAGCAGTGCAATTAATCAAAGTATGTGCCTGAACTACTGACATGGTTTTTGCCCTCTTAATGGTGGCTTGTTTATACCAGCAGCAAAAAAGCCCGGAGAGTGAGTGGCGATGAAATCACAAAAGACATTTTCAACAGCTTGTTGAGAATTGAATATTTTTCCTTGCAAAAAGTGGTCCAAAGCCTGGAAGGAGTAGTAGTCAGTTGGTGCAAGGTCTGGGGAATGTGGTAGATGACAGAGAGTTTCCAAGTCCAGCTTCTGTAGTTTGAGCAGCATTGTTTTTTGCAACATGTGGTCCTGCAAACTGGCCTATCTCTGTTGACCAATCTCCACTGCTTAATCGCGAGCATCCTCATCATTTTATCCAATTGGTTGTAGTAGACATCCACTATAATCGACTGACCAGGTTTGATGAAGCTATAGTGGATGATACCACTGCCAGACCACTAAACACACACCATTACCTTTTTTTGATGAGTATTCAGTTTTGGACAGTGTTCCAGCACTTCATCTTTATCCAACCATTTGTGCAGAATGCTTGCAATTGTCAAAAAGCATGCATTTTTCATCACATATAACAATACGGTATAGAAATGGTTCACATTTATGTCATGACAGCAAAGAAAGGCAAGCTTCAAGATGATTTCTCTTCTGATGCTCATTTAATTCATGCGGAACCCATCTATCCAGCTTCTTTACCTTGCTGATTTGTTTCAAATGGTCCAATATTGTTGGAATAGCAACATCAAACCTTGCTAATTCACGAGATGGATTTGCTTCCACTACAGCTTTCAGCTCATCATTATCCACCCTGATCTCAGGTCACCCACATGGCTCATTTTCTAGATTAAAATCACCAGAATGGATCTTCTCAAACCATGACATACTGTGCCTTAATTAGCCACATCCTTCCCAAACACTCTGTTGGTATTTTGAGCTGTCTGCACTGCACTGGTTCCACAACAGAACTCATTGTGTTAAAAAATAACGAATTTTTGATTTATCCATGGTTTCACAAAAATTGCTCCCCCCTCCGCAAAAAAAAAAAAAAAAAAGTGAAAGTTAATCACAAGCTAAAACGCGCATTTGAAAGAATGAGGATGTACCTTCACAATAAAAAAATAAACAAGAAATGTCAAAGTGAAATGTCAGAGATATCACTGTCAAACTTAGTATTTAAGGAAATCAGACATTCCATGCTTGATAACCTAATACAAGGGGTGCAGAAGAATATGTAAAATAGATGGAGGTGGGATCAATAAGATTTAGAGGCTGTTTAGAAACAAAAGATGAAGAAGCAGGAGTCTAGGATGACTCAACGTTTTTTAATTTAGGTAACTCAAAGAGGTATGCATCACTGAGATTGTAAATACACAAATGAGGAGTAGGTTTGACAGGAAAGTGACAATTTTGGACATACTGAAGTTGAAGGATAGCCAGGTAGAGATGTTCAACAGCAGGCAGATACACTCGTTTGGAATCCAGGAGGCAAGTCTTGAACAGAGATACAGATTTGGGATTTATTAACATATGAGTTGTAGCAGAATATACACTCTAGGTGAGATTCCTCCAGTAAGAGATGGAAAGTGTGATAAGAACAGGTCCAGGACCATATATACTGAGGAATAGCAACATTCATAGCTTTTGTCAGAAACAGTTCTAGTGTAATGCGTAACAGAGAGAGTGTGTGATTGTTTTCTTTCTCTACCCTCCCTGTCCCTCTCCTCCCCTTTCTCTCATGAGGGGCTGGGTAGGAGCTGGGGAGTGGAATCCATACTCTAGTGGTTTGGGAGTGATGAGAATTAAGAAAGTGGAGATACTGAGTACAGACCACTTTTTCAACTTTGAAGAGAAGCTGTAGCTAAAGGTGGAGACAATTAAAAGAGGTTGTTATTTTTAAAAGATAGAGGATAAACATGTATGTGTATAAGAAAAAAACAGCAGAGAAGCTGGAGATACTGTATAGGAAAAGAGGACAACTGATGGAGTAAAGTCCTGGCAGTAGCAGAAGAGATGTGGCTCCGCAGTGCTGAGAAGCAAGGACCTGCCACATTTAGTATTATATCCCCAGCGCACTTTGCTAGACACAGAGTCTGTCTACACACATGCACATGCACTCATGCACATACAAACATCCACACGTGCTAACATAAAATTATTTGTAGCTTTCAGAATATAAGTTTTGCACTAATATAAAATGTGTAAGTGATTAATCCTGGCCAACTCTTCCAATTGGGCTCTGGATCCCATCTCCTCTGACCTTTTCAAGGATCTAGCAATTGTTCCCTTTCTCAATAATTACTAATTTCCTCCCTTTACTTGATCATCTCACCAGCATAAATATATGCTGACCATGCTGTCATGTCCCACCTTGAAAAACTCTCCCTTGACTCATACTCCTCTCCAGCCACTGTCCTGTTTTCTCCTCCCCTTTACCATAAAATGCCGTGGAGGACTTGTTTATATGTGCTCTTTCCACTTTTCTTGTCCCTAGTTTCCCTTGAGCATGATATAGTCTCAAATGATCACTGTTACATCTTCACAATTTTTATCATGTTACTAGCTTAATACTCATTGATCTCCATGCATCCAAATCCAGAGATCAATTCTATGAAGTCTTCATCTCTCCACTTGGCTTAAAGGACATCACTTTTAGTCTTCCCATCTCACTGGCAGCTTTGTTGGTTCCTCCTCCTTTCTGCAACCTCTAAATCACCATCTCAACAGCTATAACATTGCCTCCAAGTGGGTGAAGAAAAATGGTTCTCAAGGGGCAAAAGAAACTTACTCTATTTATGTATAAAGCATATATACACATACATATATATACACAATGCATACAGTTATACAGCATATCTATAATATTAAAATTCCATGGGGGAAGTGAATAGGGGAAAAAACTGTCTACAAAGGCTGCGGGTGGAGTGATAACGAAAAAAAAGTTGAGAATCACTGCTTTACATAACGTAGTTCCCCAGAGCTTAGTACTTGAACTTCTCTTCCCCATCTATACTCACCTACTTGGTAATCTCATCCAGTCTCATGGTTTTAGATACCATTTACAAGTTGACAATTCTCATATGTATCCCCATTCTAAACATCTCTTAAACTCTACCTCACATCTACTCACCCATCCAAAATATTCACCTGAATGTCTATTCTGCATTTCAAACAAAATATTCTGAAAACCAACCTTCTGATTTCTAACCCTACCTGTACCAACTGCAAACCTGCTGTTCCCTGTCTCTTCCGTCTTAGTCGATGGCAACTCTATACTCTTCCTCTTGCCCAAACCAATCTCCCTTCCCCTTACCCTGCTCCAGCCACACAGAGTTCCTTAATGCTCCTCAAACAAACCACATGGCACTGTCACTGCAAGACCTTTGTGCTTGCTGATGTCTCTGCCTGAGATGCCCTTCTCCCAGACATCCATGTGACTCACTTCTCCCCTCAGTCTCTGTTCAAGTGTCATTTTATGAGTGAGAGTTTCTAATATCCCTTCTTACCCTGCTTCACTTTTCTTTATAGTACTTGCTCCTACCTGACATATATTTATTTTCTTTCTCCGCCAAGTAGGTATGTAAGCTCCACGACACCAAGGCTGTTTTGTTCAGTGCCTGGTATATGACAGACACTTAAATACTTGTTGAATGAATAAATCACAGTAAAGTCTTCTTTACTTAAAATTATAAGCAATTCATATTAACATGGATAGGTATATTAATATGAATTAATAACAGGATAACATTACTTTCCAATATGAAAAAGACTTCTAAACAACTAGTAATGTAAACAATATTATATTGAAAATATCTTAAAAATACTATCTAATTCAGACTGCTGGTCACTCTTGCCCACCAATAACTACAAATTTTAAACTTATAAAGTAATCTCAATATCTTGCTTACTAGCCATTGAAGACTGATTTTGATCACAAGTGTCAGCCACTAGAATTTCATTTTCATTAGGATTATGCTGTGGATGAGTTGAAGCCTTGGAAACTTTTCTCAATTCTAAGGAAAAAAAAGAAGAGAGATTACATAATAAACAATGATGACGAAAAATACTATCAAAGTGTTATTATTTATTATTATCTATCTTTAAATGCATTACAAGCACTATTTTATTGACATAATTTTCATACTCTAAGAAATGGTTTCTTTAGTTTCACTAAGAAACAAAGCTGCAAGTTAGAACAATGGGATAGAGAGGACTAAAACAGATAAGCTTCTTCTGACCTAAGTCGTCTAGAGTAGCAACATTTTAATGTTTCTTTTCCTTGTGTATTTGTTATAAATCAGCAGGTTAATTTAAAATGTATAATGAATGATATAGGTCTACAATCTTTGTTTTAGAGTTTTTATTTTGGGGAAGAAAACCCTGAAACATGTTTTATCAGAAATCATTCTAGTATTTAAGGATTTAATTCAAAGAAAATCAAAATAAGGACAAAGTAAAGGGAACTAGAGCTTTACTATTTATAACTTGAAAATAATATTTAAAAGTCACTATTTTATAGTAAACAAGCAAGGGTGCTTGCTTAGAGAACAGGGCATATTAGTCATTAAATCATTTAAAATTTTAAAATAATTTACATGGTTCCAAAGTTATATCTTAAAACCAAATTTCAGATTCCAAGTAAAATACGATCAGAACAAGATTAAAACAAATTAAGTTTCTAAATAGTTAAATGATGCTCTCATACAAAGAAATAAGCCAGGAGTATTTTTATTGTATATAAAAGAAGACTTTCCTTATACAGAAAATTGCTGTGGTTTTTCTGGACCTATACATGGATTTAACATGATCTAAACTATGTAGATGATTATCTGTAATGATTCATGTCCTGTTTAACAGCAGACTAAAAGGCCAATGAATATTCATTCTATATCTATGATCTTACGTTTTAATTTAGCTCCTAATTACGTGTAAGATTTTTAACAGTTCTTTTGTTTTCCACTAGATGGTGATGCAAACTCACAAAAAATGGGGAAAAACTGCCAGTGTTCCAATATCAAACAGGATCTGCTTATTCTTTTAAAGATATACCTACTGTCAACAATTTATTTGCATTGTATAAATATTTCTACAATTATGTATACCCCCTCCCCCAAATGCTTTCCTTGTTACAAATAGTTTAGGTTAAAAATTAAAGTCTTTACCATTTACTTTAGATTAATATTAAAAGGAATAATCTCTGTTATCATGTCAATTTCAGGACTATATGAAAAGGCAGTTTCAAAGCATTTAGAAGAAATAGTAAACTGGGCTGGAATTAGAAACATGCCACTGATAAGCCAAAAAGTAGACATATTATAAAGCCATTTTTGATTACCACCAACTCCTACAAATTATAACAAATAAAAACAGCCAGTTAAAGACAGCTCCAACGGTGTGAGTATCTGTGGGCAAGCGCTGGAAAGTACAAAAGTTTAGAGCCAGAAAGACCTATATTTGAATTTTTACTTGTCTACCTAACTGACAGTTGACTTTAAGTTATTTAACCTTTCTAAACATATCTTTCCTCATCTATAAAACAAAGGAGATGATAGCTATCTTACAGGCCTGTTATGAGAATTAAAATATAGCAATAATGTACACAAATCACTCAGCATAATACCTGGCACATAGGAGGTGGAAAGTAATGTTAAGTTCCTTTCCTCTTTCCTTCTATCCCACTGAGATATACTTGTGTACATATAAGAATATTTTTAAAATAAAAAGAAACTATTTATTATATTTATAAAATACAGTGTTTACTTATTTACATAGTCATATGAGCAACACATATCTATACATAGCACAGGCAGATAATGCATTCTCAGGCAATTTACTAATGGAAGTTAAACTTACAGTTGTACCATGCGTTACCTAAACAGTGACTATCTTCTTTCTATTAGAATGAATAACCTAAAAACTAATAGATGAATACTGTTTTACAAAACCAGATATCTAAAATACAACTCCAACTCTTACCATTTGTACACGCAGAACGCTCCAATTTAGTATGTGTTTGTTCTATGTATCGGACATGGAGGTTTTCCTTTCTTCGTAGCCGGTTAATGCCAGAAAATGAGAAGGCTGTTATCGGTGAATCTGGAATAACATTTTCCTCACATTCAAGCTCAGTTACTTGATGCTGTTGATCATTCCTAGAGGAAAATGACAATCGAAAGAAAATCAGTTCAACAAATATTTATTAAAATATATACTATATGGTATGGAGCTACAGCAGCACACAAGTATGAAGTTGTAAGAGTACTTTGCACCTAACATTCCAAATCTAAAGATTAGAGAGGTACGAAAATGACTGTAGTACCAAGTGGGGAATAATACTATGAAAAGTGAAGTAGAAAGTGTAGTTGGTGGCACTGGAAGTGAAATCAAAAGTATTTCAAATGGCAGAGAAGATCAGCAGAGGATCCACATAACTTGAGTAAAGGTATATGGTTCTGTGTACTTGTGTTGGAGGACAAGCTAGAACTACGTGAACGATAGCCTTGAGTAAATGCGCACATAATTTAGAAATCAAGAGGAAAGGAATTAAGGTTTTAGAGCACAGATGTAATGAGACAATCTAACAGCAGTGTGCAAGAGTGACTGGGACAGAAGGAAAAGAGGAAAGGAAATCAACTAGACAGCGGATATAATGGCCCAGGCAAGAGCTTCTGTGGTTCCAACTAGAATTTTATTAATGTAAGTACATACAGGAAGGAAAGGACCAGTGTTAAAACATTGTGGTAGTAGAATCAGCATGACTCAGCAAACAACAAATATAGGATGATAATTACTAACATCTGTTGTGTGTTTGCCAGACACTATTTAAAGTGCTCCATGTATCAGTTTAGTTACAACTCTCTGAGGTATTATTACTTTCATTTTCCTATTCAGGAAATGAAAATGTAGAAGCTTAGTCACTTACCAAAATAGTAAGTAACAAAATCAGGATTTTGGTCAGACTCTAGGGGCACTTATCATTAACCACTGGATGTGTTATCCTTAGTCTTCAAAATTTGAGTTTCTGTCACTGCTTCTATCCAGGACCCTTTACAGTCTGCTCTCAACAGCAGTCACAACAATCCTATTAAGACTTAAGGCATATCAATTAAATCTGACTAAAATCCTACCATATCTGCCTATTTCACCAAAAACACAAGCCGAAGTCCTTTGAATGATCCACAAAGATCCTATGTGATCTGATTGTCCCCCTCTCTCATTACCTCTCTTTTCCTATTATACTCTACTCCAGCCACTCTTCTTTGAGGTTAATCAAACACACCAAGCATACTCATACCTTAGGTTCTTTGCTCTAGAACATTCATCTGCTTAGGAATGTTCATCCTCAAATCTCCACAGGATTAATTACATCATCTCCTTCAAGTCTTCGCTGGAATTTTATTGTTTAAAATTGCAACCCCCTTCCCACAATCTAGTACTTCTGTTTCCTGTTATTCTGCACTATTAACTTTATCCATAGCATTTACTGGTTTCTAACATAGTATGCAATTTATTTATGTCTATTGCTCACCTGTTGGAAGGTAAGCTCTAAGAGGGTAGGATCTTTGGTTCACTGATGAATCACAAGTGCCTACAATAGTAGGCACACAGTAGATTCTGCATAAGTATCTGTGAATGAATATGAGACATTCCCAGATTCTACTAGAGAAATAAATTTGTGTGGATCTAGGCATATGTTCTTGCCCAACTCAATTCAGGACCAATGGCACCTAAAGATTGGGTTTGAATTGAATTGTGGTTATTAAGTAAAATAATGTTAATTGACTTTGCCATGTCAAACCGTTACTGACCTCATTTGCCAACCAATTCTTACCAGTTTTTCAGGTGCTTAGGCTTTATATGACCAATCCAGGCTGTACTATTATATCAATCTGCCATTACTATTTCCAAACAAAAATTTTACATAATGAGAATTTTATAAACTATGACCAACAGAGATTTTTAAAAAACATTAATTAAAAGACAGAGGTTGATTTTTCCTAACAAAGACTTACACTTTAATTTCCTGGATATTATCAATATTACATGTGGGCTATAATCTTACATTTTACACAAAGGAACAATCTTTAGAGCTAATACCTATTTTTAAGTGTTATTTTTAACTGAAAAAAAAATAATTGTATATTTATGGAGATACATGATATTTTGATACACACACACACACACACACATATTGTGGAATGATTAAATCAAGCTAATTAACAAATCCATCACTTCAAATACTTTTCCTTTTTTGGTGGTAAGAACATTTAAAATCTACTTTTAGTAATTTTGAAATATACAATGATTATTATTAGTCACTATTCTGTGCAATAGATCTAATATGTAATATTTAATCTCTTCCTGTAATTCCATTCTTATTCTGGAAAAATGGAGTAAGCTAAAGTCACATGAATAAACCTTATAAATTAATGGAGTGTGAAATCTATGTAAGTTAGCTTTAACTAATCACGTCACAGCCTGCTTGCCTATTAGTCGTAAAAATTCTATCTAAAACGTGAATGAGTCATGAGAAGAAATTGATTTCCTGGAAGAGTCAATGCAGAAGTAGATGGAATCAGAAATGGAAAAAAAAAAACAAAAAACCCCCACAAAACTAGCTTAAAGGTACCCAAACTAAGCAAACGAGTGCTGGCTTTGGCTTTGTCCTCCTTTGTTATAAAAGGGAAAACAAAACAAAACAACTTCCATGTGTTAACCAAGTTTATTCTCTAAAACACTATGTCTCACTCTGAATTTTCTGAGAAAAGTTAAGAGCTCATTCCACAGCTTTTGGTTAAATGAATTATGCACACTTATTATCCTCCTCCTTTCACTTTTCCTTCTGAGGGCCTGAGAGTAAATTTTTTAAGTTATTTGTGCCTTCCCCCCTTAAATTCTTGTCAAAACCGTTTTAGTTGTCCCCCCCCACCCCGGCCAAAGACCTATAAGAGTCCAGGGTTTCCCTTCATAAGGAGTCTGCAAAAAAGTTTTTAATATCCAGCTTTTTCCCTCTCTAGTCTGAAGAACTTCTGTTTCTAGTGACAATAAATTTAATAAAGCAATGTTATAACCATCAAGTTCATCTAAATGTTCTGATTTTCAAAAAAGGGAAGAGGATTCCCTAAAGTACAAACTAGTGAGTCTGATACCCTTGATCCCTTAGAATCAGTATAAGTTTACTAAATGAATAATTCAAATAAGACTAATTTTTAAAAGTAGGGCTATTACACCAGTTGTTCTGAGGAATGCTTTATAGTACATTTGGCTCTCAGAAAGGAACCTGACAATGATTCTCTTGATATCTTCTCATAAACAAAAAGAAGAAATACAAATTTGGTATCAATAAAGGCAGACTCCTGACATAAATTATTATTAATGAAGGAAACCTGCAGTGGTATGCCTTGGGGCTCTATCCTTAGGTAGGTTTTGTTCAACATTTTATTAATGATCTTGATGCCAGGCACTAATGGAATATGTATCAAATTTGTGTAAGACATAAGCTGAGAATAAAAGCTAATCTAATACATAGCAGGGTAAAAAAAAATATATAAAGCATATAAAAAAACCTCCCCTTTTTCGAGGCTAGAATAATGGGCCAAATCTAATAAAATAAAACAGAACAGGAAGAAATGCTAGGTATAAGCTTTAATGAACTGAGTCAAATGGCAGAACCCAGGCTCTGCCATCTACAGAGTGACATCCATGTAGGTAACCTTCTAAGGCTGTTTAGCACAAGATTATATAAAGAGTATACAAACTCTGAAATGAGTTAGATCTGGATTCAGATCCTGGGTCTGACAATAACTAGTCACATTATTTACCTTTCTGAACTTCAGTTTCCTCATCTATAAAATGGGTATGGCACTGTACTTACTTTTTGTAGGAAAGTTGTGGAAAAGAAAAAATAAATGCAAAGATGTAACCCAGTGCCCAAAAAATGAGTAAGTAGTCATGCGTTGCTTAACGATGGAAATACATTCTGAGAAATGTGTCATTAGGCAATTGTGTCGTGCGAACAATACAGTATACTTACATAAACCTAGATGGTATAGCCTATTGCTCCCAGGATACAAACATGCTGTAGCATGTTACTGGGCTGAATACTATAGGCAATTGTAACACAATGGTAAAGTATTTACTATTTGTGTATCTAAACATATCTAGACATAGAAAAGGTACAGTAAAAATACTGTATTATAATCTTATGGGACTCACCTTCATATATGTGGTTCGTTGTTGGCTGAAACATGGGGAGCATGACTGTATTTAATCATTAGTGCCATTACCTTAAAATGAAGGAGTAGGCTAAAAGACACAAGGTTTCTTCGAAAATCTACTATGAAACTGTGACTCTGAGGTCCTATATTTATATCTGAAACAACAAATCTACAACTAGATGATACAGAAGACATTGACTTTAAGGTTCCAGTTAACTGAAAACCTCATAAGGAACCACCAGTAATATATGTATGTTTAGGCCATATTAACATAGATAAAAAGACACAGAAAAGGGGAGGTGGCAGAATTGCTCTGTTGGTCAGGCTATGCCTATAATACTCAGTTCTTAATTAAGATATTGACAAACTGAAACACTAAAGAAAAATGGCCCTTTGAAGAGTCTTGAAGTAATGCCACATGAGGAAAAGTTAATGAGCAGAAGATATTCATTCCAGAGAAAACAAGACTTGAGAGGGCCCTGTCAGCTGTCCCCATGTACCAAAAGTGCAGATAAGGAGAACAGAGGGTAGATGTGTTCCAGAAGGTGCCAGAAGGCAAAATCTCAATCAACAAATATAACTTGTAAGCAGGGTGATTTTCATACAAACTTAAAACTTTGTAATAATTTCATCTCAAAAATTAAATAGGCTTGGAAAATAGTGAACTTACACTAGAGGTGTTCAGACAATGGCTATTTGTTAAAGAAGTTACACAAGGAATTCAATTTAGAAGAGAGGGTTGAATGAAATGAATTCTACAGTCTTTAGAAATCTGAAGTGTATAGACTCCCTTGACTTTCACTGACCCATCACATCTATTTACCAAAACAAAGAAAGAGAATCAATACCTAGCTTATTTAATTATTTGCTTTCTGTGATTGGCAGAGTTGAGATATATATACATATATATATATATATATATATGTATATATATACACACATAATATATGTACACAAAAATATTATATATAAATAAAACTTATAATGGTAAATTTTTACTGAATAAGTTCAGTGTCACTAATACCTGTCCTACCGTATAAGGTATCAGTAACACCAAAACTAGCTCAGGAGAAATGAGAATCACCATATTTAATAAGCAGTAATATAAGTCAAATAATATTTTTTCTAAAGTTTAGAGGAATTTCAGGCACTAATAGCACAGCATAACCTTAACAGTGACTTAGGTAGTCAGAGGAAGCTAGGTTGCCTTTATAAGATGTTACTTGCTATTTTTTTTAAAATGCAAGCAAAAGAAAATTTGTTTGAGGAGAGCAAGCTATAAAAGAAGTTGGTTCATGAGCATCAACTGTCTTAAATTTCAGAAGAGAACTGAAAGACACAATAGATTACTTCCTTACTGTTCTGACTGAGCATGTCCTAAATGAAACATACATGCCCTGAGCTCATCTATATGATTTTTATTATAATCTCAAACTTTTAGCCTTTACTTCTTTTCTAAAATATCAATGAGCTTTAATAGGAAAAGTGTGTGTATTTGAGAACACTAAAAATAAATTTTAAACTAATTAGAATTCATATTTCTACCAAGCAAATGACATAATCTGGTTTCAACATACTTTAAACACCTTGGTTTTTGAGGCAATCACCTATCTAATTCTGTATTAACCTCTATATAGTCGATATCTTATTTTTGTTATTCATAAATATCAAGGCTGATGTGTTCAAAATGCCATAAGCTACATGTGCTAAACCACTTCACATAACAAATTAATGTAGGTCCATATCACTTATCTAAAATCCTTGGAACTAGATGGGATTCAGAATTCAGGTTTTTTCTTAAATGAAAGGTAATACAGAGCGTATACAGATAATTATGCTACACATCCAGTGGTGTCTGAGACATCATCCTGTAATCAAACACACTGACATTTTCACAGCAAAACATATGGATGCTCACATGAAGTGGAATAAATAAAGACTATAAATAAATAGCATTCTGTCAGTTGTGGTAAGGTTAGGTTGTGAATAACATCTCAGATAAAACCTTTTAGGTTTTGGAATCATATATGAAAGAAAGTGGATCTGCATCCTAGCCTCTTTTCATTATAGAGCATGAGTAAAATTAGAAAGTGTTGACATTTTCATTAACACGTTTTATAATCTCAGTCTGATCCCATAACCTCCTTTCCTCATCTATTATCCCTCTCCAAAATTCCTTTTGGCAATCAGTATTCAGTAGACTGATCACATGAGAGGAATATCAGAATTCTACTGGACATCCATTATCCTAAAAGTAGACAGATAAGCATGTTAATTTCACATGTGATATGTGTTTACACATACACAACTATTCTAAGCCAAAATAATATGTTATGTCTACATAGTTTACCAAAGGTTTTGTAGATGTCTACTCAAATGCAACAGACTATTTAAGAACCCTATAACACCATTAGGACTATCCTGAATCCTAAGTTTTAAAAAAAATTACATAAGTTTTATATAAACGGGAACTAAGAGCTAGCCAAATCTCTCCTCTGCATTTGTCAGACCACATCCAGGAAAATATCCCTTTTGTCAGACAGTGCTGCATAATGCAAAGAACAAACAGAGGCTTTTAAATCAAAAGATATGAATCTGAGTGATGGTCTTATTACTTACTAACTGTGAGACCACAGGTAAGTTATTTGACTTTGTGAGCTCTGGTTTCCCTATCTGTAAAGCAAGGATAATACAACTACTTTGTAGACTCACAGTGAGATTAGAAATAATAACCATAAAACATACATAAGAGGAAATGGCACACAAAATAAAAGTTACTCTCTTTATTCTTTAAAATAAATGGGGGGAGAGGGGAGAGGAAGAGAGGAAGGAAGAAGTTCTACAGGCCTGAGTACTATATAAGAGGAAATACTTAATCAGTTTGCTTTTATGAAGCTTTTGAAACAGGGCTGGAAGGGAGGTAACAAAACTCAAATATTTATTTAAATGTATTTAAATAATTTCTCTATTATTTATAATAAATCATCATAAAAATTAAAATGCCTTAAATACAATGTTGATATTTTATATACTAATATACTAACCTAAGAGATGAATACATACTCTTTATATGTACTCCCAAAAAAGAAACAAAAATATAGTGATTTTCTTTGTATTTTTTATTACAGAAAACTTTGTAATCTTTAAAATGAAATGTGTAATTCTTAAGATAGCTTTATATTTTGTATAGCTAAGTAAAATAAAGAAAGAAAAGCTGGGGGAAAATACTCTCTTTTCTGTTCCAATTTAGAAAAAATACTTACTCAATTTTCTGCTGCAGTTGTTCAGAAAGCTTTTTATTTTCTTCCTGTAGAGTATTCTTTTCATTCACTGAAAAACAATGTGAAAAAGGCACTTAATATAGTTATATCAACATCTATATCAGGCTTTTCAAATAAGATACGTTAACTAACATGTACGAAGAAATTAGGATTTCTAATTCTAAGCCATAATGTTATTCAGGGTTAATGCTCCTGTGCAAAACTAATTTGTTACTAGGTAGTGATTACTACATCTCATATTGTGCTAGTTCCATGTAACTGATTAACAGATAATTTTATGTAATGCTTGTGGGCAAAAACAAGAGAGTAACTCAGGGAGTATAGTATAACTATTCATACTGAGGACAAGAAAGCATTCTATCTAATTAATAGCACTCAGTTCTACTAATTTCAAATACCATTTTAGCAAGAGTGATCTATCTTGAAATAAATTTGATCATAAAAATAAAGTAACACTAAATACCAGTATAATTTTATAACATAAGCACATTTATTAAGTCAAATTTTCTTCTATTCATACTCAATGTTTCATGATTAGGGTATCAGTAACTTAAATATATCCACTGAAGTAGTATCTGTTTGAATCTATGTTCATCAACATTTTCTATCTATATTTGTTTAATTTATAAAGTAGAAACCCAATTTTGGGATATAACTTCCATTAGAACCAGCACAAAACTCTTAGCAATGCTTAGTGTGATGGCATTGGTTAAGCATGTGTTTTACTAGGAGGAGAAAATCCAAGAAATCAAGTCACGGTAAATATAATCGACCCCTACGAAAGAAGGTTAATCTAAACTTTGTTAATAATTTAGTGGTTTGTAAATGTAAACATATTTTCTTACACTGAGTAAATTTTTTGGACTATCTACAATATGTGAGGTTATTAAACTACCTTCTGTAGAGGATCTAAAAAAAAATAAGATATAAACAATGACCTAAAGAAAAGTATAGCCTAATAAGGGAGACAAAATACTACATAAACCTGTTTTATACAATTGAAAGTGACAAGAGGGGGGCCTTAGAGAAGTACAAATAATGTACTAAGAACTTCCAGGGAGAAAAATATTACTTTGGGCTCTTGGAAAGATCATGAAGGGATTCATCAAAGAAAGGGCGCTAAACTGGACATGAGGTTATTCTATGCTGAGAATTAGTGGAAAAAAGAAAGAAAACTTGAGTGTAACAAATGGTGGAAAGCTTCCAAAACCAGGCTAAGAAACTGGAACTTTATTTTAGATATTATCAGTTATCATTTTTTTCAAAGATGAATGATAGGAAGACTGAATTGTTAGTATGTATAGCACATACCAAAGTGAGAAGAAAGTATTGGCAAGATGACAAATCAGTAGTCATTAAAAGAAGTAGGTACCTGGGCCTACGTGGAGGAGCAGAAATAGGAAGTAAGGAGAGGTAGCAGAACTATTTTAAAGGCAGAATCAGTGGTATTTGGCAACTCATCCTTTGTCGCAGTGACAGGAGTCAACGAAGACCTTAGATTTCTGTTTAAGATGGTTTACTTGACTCTCCCTCTCCATATCCAAAGGGAAATGACAAAACAACTCTAAAAATAAGTCTATCAAAAAGCCAGAAAGGGTGTCACTAGCAGATCAGAACTACAAAAACTTTCTGAATTATTAAAAATAGTCTCAGGCCGGGTGTGGTGGCTCACGCCTGTAATCCTAGCTCTCTGGGAGGCCGAGGCGGGCGGATTGTTTGAGCTCAGGAATTTGAAACCAGCCTGAGCAAGAGACCCCGTCTCTACTAAAAATAGAAAGAAATGATCTGGACAACTAAAAATATATAGAAAAAATTAGCCGGGCATGGTGGCGCATGCCTGTAGTCCCAGCTACTCGGGAGGCTGAGGCAGAAGGATCGCTTGAG
This sequence comes from Propithecus coquereli, assembly GCF_000956105.1. Taxonomy (NCBI): domain Eukaryota; kingdom Metazoa; phylum Chordata; class Mammalia; order Primates; family Indriidae; genus Propithecus; species Propithecus coquereli. The sequence goes on along the minus strand of NW_012149507.1, from coordinate 8,990,472 downwards.
CCCAGGAGTGTGAGGTTGCTGTGAGCTAGGATGATGCCACGGCACTCACTCTAGCCTGGGCAACAAAGCGAGACTCTGTCTCAAAAATAAAAAAAAAAAAATAGTCTCAGACTGATGGTAAAATCCAACAAAAAAGGGCCTTAAAAAAAAGTGAGTTTTCCCAGCAGAACCTCCTATCAATTCTAATATTAGAGGCAGCAAGGCTCAGAAATTGCTGAAGAGGGAAATAAAGGGTCACTAATAGTTGCCCTTAGACTGAAGTCATGAGGAAAGATTTCTAGAAGTTTTGACATAGGACAGTCCATTAATAAATACTGAGATAAGGAAATCAGAGCAGTGCTCCAAAATAGCTTATGGTAAACACTAGAGAAGGCAACCTTGTACTCAGAAGACAAACTATCCATATATCCTACAGAAAAGCTCTCCAGCCAGGTGTCCTCTCCTCCCACTTTCAACCACTGAAATAGGGCTCCCCTAAATCAGAACTTGCATTTACTATTAGCGAAGCAGGGATTCTCTCTTAGGCTAAGGAAGTAAGACTGCATTTAACAAAACCAACTAACTTAAGAGATATCTACAATTATAGACAAACAAGAGTTAGCAAACACTTGAAAAAAAACTAATAACATTCTTTCATCCATTTATTTATTTTGAAACAAGGTCTCACTATGTTGCCCAGGCTAGAGTGCAGTGGCATCATCGTAGCTCACTGCAACCTCAAATTCCTGGGCTTAAGCAAGCCTCCTGTCTCAGTCTCCAAAGTAGCTAGGACTACAGGTGCGCACCGCCATGCCCGGCTAATGAAAAAATAATATTTAAAAATTAAGAAAAAGTAAAACTAGTTAAAGAAGACATCACTTCTGGATAAGTAGTTTTAATATAGGAAAGGTATCTTTTATTAAGTATAACCAATATTAGAAAGATTTCGAAGGCTGATGGATCCATTAAGAAACAACAGACTGCCATGAAAAAGAAACAAAGATCATAAAAATTGAAAACTTAACAAATGAGATGAGAGCAGAATAAATATGACTAAAGACAGAATTCCTCTTAAGCGATCCTCCCAGAATTCAGCACAAAAGAATTAATTTATAAATAAAAGAAAAGGTAGGAAATAACATCTGCCTAATATGAGTTCCCGAAGAATAAAGAGAGATCAGAAAGGAGGAAATAAGGCCAGGCATCGTGGCTCATGCCTGTAGTCCTAGCATTTTGGGAGGCCGAGGTGGATCACTTGAGGCCAGGAATTTGAGATCAGCCTGGACAACGTACTGATATCCCATCTCTTTAAACAAAGAAAAAAAAGAAAAGGAAATACTCTAAGAAGTAACAGAGTAAAGCTCCTTGGCTAAACAAACACTTGAAGGTGATAAAGTGGATTAGATACTTCAACAGTCTGACTATAAAGCAACTGTTAAACCTATATGATGTGTATATGGGAGTTTTTACTATTCTCCCTACCTTTCTTCATGTAGTTTAAAAAAATTTCCTTAGAGAAGAACAGACTAAGTAGACTTGAAAAAGAAATAAAATTTTTAGAAATAAAATATTTGTTTATAGAAATAACTCAGCATAACAGAAACTAATGAAGAAGGAATTATTATAGTATATACGGAACACGAGATCCAAAGAAATTACCCAGAATGCAGCAGAGAAAAAAGGAGATGAAAAAACAGGAAAGAAATGTTAAGAGATACAAAGGACAGAATGATGAAATTTTACCAGAATTCCAGAAGAGAGAGAATGAAGAGGACATGATATTTGAAGAGCTAGTAGCTAACAATTTTCCAGATACGACTAAAGACATGATTCTACAGATTACAGAACATATATTAAGCAGAATTTTTTAAAAAACTAGTTGAAATTGTACAAAACTATAGAACATCAAAATAAGGAAAATATCTTAATAGTAACTGCCCCAGAGAAAAAGAATTTTTACCTAGCAAAATAACCTTACAAGAATAAAGGTAAAATAAAAACATTTTCGGATAAAAACAGAGTTTAGAACCAACAAATACTCTCTACAGGAACTTCTAATCTCAGAAAGGGCAACAATTCCAGAAGCAAAGTGAGATGCAAAAGGAATGATAAGCAAATGAAACTGAAGAATATGTAGTTCAGTCTTTTAAAGTTATTTGGATAAAGGTAATTTTTTAAAAAAAGTATATAACTTGTAGGGCTAAAAAATATACAGCAATGAGATCCTGGGCAAAAACAGTAGAGAAGAGGATGATCGGAGTTAAGTGCTTTAAAGTTCTTGTATTCAAAAAAGGGTTAAAATATTATCTTTAAAATGCATGGCAAATTTTCAAGATTGACAAAAAACCCAGCAATACAGGGTTTTAATCCCTATAGTAAGTAAAAGATCAAATAAAAATGAAATAACAACACAAATACCCTCAGAACTCAGTAACTGGAAAAAGTAAAACCAAAAAAGAAAAACCAAGACAGGAAGAAAAACGGAGCATATAAAGGAGAGAGATTCTCCACGTCTCCATGTATCTGTGTTCAAAAAAAAAAGAAAGATTCTGGGAATCAGCAGTGACAACAATTTTTCAATCTCTCCAAATCCTTGTGTAAAAAACACACAGCAACTAGACAGAAACACCAAACATTCATAAACCTGAAGCCCTTTTCGTGTCTCTATTCTTATAACTTTGTTTGGGATTTGACTTCCATAACTTTTCTGTTGCTCATTTTTGTGAATTTGAATTTTTAACATAAACTCATTAAGTATTTTACCTATTTTTCTATCTATATTGCCTAATTCTGTTCATTAAAAATGCCTAGAAACAGGGAGTGACTCTTGGCATGTCTGATTAAGGATAAAAAGGTCAAACACACATTAGAAGATAAGACAGAACATAACTATCCACATATTTTTAAAAAATAAGAATATCATAAACTTCATACCAGAAATTTCTAACACCTAAATGAAATAGATAATTTTTATAAAATTAACTACACTTGACTCAAGAAAAAACAGGAAAATGAATAGAACAGCTACCAAAGAAATTAAAAGGATAGCCAAAGATGTAATCCTAAAAAACAGCAGTAAGCCTAGATGATTCAAAGATATATTTTAATAAATCTTCAAGAACTGATGGTTACTACGTTCTGTAAAATATATAATAGGAATATAAAAATGATGCAAAGCATCCCAGCTCATTTTCTGATCTTAATATAACCTTGATAGCAGAATAATTAAAAAATTAACAATATAACATAACAATATAAATGTATACAACACATTAACATATCAAACCTGTCTGTTCTAGAAATGAAATACTAGTTCAGCCTAGAAAAGCTATCAGTAAAACTCACTATATGAACACATTAAAAGAAAAAAAGCCCTATGATCACTCAACAGATGCTAAGAAAATGTGATAAATTCATAATTAAACAAAACTTAGCAAAAGAGGAACAGAAGGAAAATATCCATAACTTAATTTCACATATCTACCAGATGCCCCTGGCACACTTAAAAGTGAAATATTATAGTCGTCCTTTATGTATCAACTGCTACATTTTGCAATATACTGAAGCCCTTAGCCAATTCAGTAAGTCAAGAAAAACAACTAAAAGAAACTGTAAAAATAATTAAAAGAATAAAATTGTCATTATTTGCAGATGATATTTCTACCTAGATAATCAACTTTAAAATAAAGCTAATTCAAGAGGTCAGAAGGGTAGTCTGACAAAAGGCTTCAAATTCTTAGCTATCTTCCAATGATAGGGGATGGGGAAGTTTCTGGCCACTGAGATTTAAAAGCAAGTTATGCTTCTTCTTCTTCCTTCTTGTGTGAACGCAAACATGAGGCCTGAAAAAAGTACCAGCTATTTGTGACCATGACACAATATGCTTGAGGACGAATATCTGCATACCCTAAAGATGATAAACTTCTACTTCACGTTCCATGTTAAAAATTCTAGATGGACTAAATGTGTAAATTTAAAAGTATGTATGTACAGACAGTACAAAACTAGAGAATATTTTTATATTCTTGGGGGTACAGAAAGCCTTTCTAAACAAAATAATAAAACTTTTATATGTCAAGAAAAGTTACAAAAGAAGTCAACAGACAACAGACAGTAAAACAGAAAACATACGCATGGTATACCTAACATACCAAGGTTTGATAATCCCTTCCTAACATACAAAGAGCTCTTAATTACTAAAAAATATCAACAGCAAATAGGACAACTTAAAACTGGGCAAAGAATACATAGCCATTCATCCAATGACAAATGCAAACTGAAGATCATGTAAAATGATACTTGACCTGAATAGTAATAGAGAATGCTAATTTTAAAAAGCTATCATCCTTCACCCATCAGATTGGATATTAATACATTTTGCCCAAATCTGAAGAAAATGTAAGGAAACAAAAATTCACAAACATTCAAACAAACCAAAAATCGAGCAGTCCATTAATGTGTGAATAGCTAAATAACTAACATCTATACTACAGAATAGAATGCAGCCATTATAAAGAATGTTGTCTTATATCTTAACACCTAGGCAAATGTTTTTGCTTGTTTGAAATTTTTGGCTATTTTTCAGACAGTTAAAGTTGCTGGAAACCTGATTATTAGATATATAGGCATTATTGGAGATTATTTTTAGTGGTACTAATGAAAATATGATTGTGGATCTCAACTACAAGTGGCCCTCCATATCCATGGGTTCCGCATCTGTGGATTCAACCAACTGTGGATGGAAAACATTCAAGAAAAAAAAATTCCACCAAATTCCAAAAAGCAAAACTTGAGTTTGCTGTGTGCTGAGTACTACATTGAGTCCATACAAATGAAGTGATGTATAGGCATTGTATTGAGTATATAAGTAATCTAGAGATGATTTAAAGTACACAAGGGGATGTGCGTAGGTTATGTGCAAACACTGCACCATTTTATATAAGGGACTTGAGAATCCAAGGATTTTGGTACCTGTGGGGGTCCTGCAATCAATATCCCACGGATACTGAGCAGTGATTATATATTTATTGAGATGTAACAGTTTTCTACACATTGATAATATTTCTACATTCCTAAATAAACAGATGCACATATTCACACATACACGCCATAGAATCTATAGACCTAAATACATTAACATGTGAAGACTTTGAAGAATAGTCTAAAGTGAAATAATACATGTTAGAACACAAAGTATGGTATGATCCCATTAAAATTCAAAAGAGAAGAGAGAAGAGGGGTAAAATGAGGGACAGAGACAGACAGACAACCTGTACCTGGAAAGATACATATTACACTGTTAACAGTAGCTACCTCTGGGAGCAAAATAAAATTATAGTCTTCTTATCTCTTTAAAATAATGAACACATATTCATATATTCTTGTTTGAGTAACCAGAGGATAGCAATATATTAATAATTAACAGAAAAAAATAAAGTCAGAAGACAGAATTAGTTTGGAAAAGAAGATACTAATTTTGGATATGTTGACTGTGAGTTGCTTATGGGAAATCCAGGTAATGGTTACTAAAAGAGATAAATAGTTAAAAGAGAAGAAGGTTCAGAGAGATGTTAAAAGAAAAAATGAATAAAAGGCAGCTAAGAATGTAGAAAAACCCTATACTGAATGGGTTAAGGAGAATAAGCTAAAAACAGTATACTTGCAATAGTATGTCATGAAAACTAAGAGTATACACCTGTGTAGAATACTAAATTGCCAGCTTTGTATTTAATTTTACTAAGAAGTTAAATTACATGAAACAAAGATAAAATCAAAGAAGTAGATATGGACACATCCAAAGGAAATCTGCTTATCTTAGAACTGGTGAGACTTTAAGGCCAACGTGGACTGTATTTGTACAACATTTTTTGTACCCTATTTCTTCCTAAAATAAGCATGAGATTCAATCTAGAAAAAGGCAAAAAAGGACATTTGAACTTTCACCTAAATAAGGAAAAGTATATGTAAACAATCCATTTCATTACAACTAATTTACTAACAGGTTTTAAAAACAGTATATTATGCTTTGAATACTTAATAAATGAAAAAAGGAAACTCACTAAGCTCTGTAATAAGTTTAAGATTCTGCTGCCGGATATTTTCAAACTCTTGCTGTTTTTTCCGCATATGTTCTTCAGTAACTGCACAGCGATCACATAATCCTGCTCTTAACCTGTAAAATAAAAACAAAGCATTTTTCATGCACTAAAAGATATCTCCTTATATTTGTGTCATTCATTTCTCCTTATTTCTTGCTGATTACTGGTCACATATATATAAAATGTTTTATTACAAGTGAAACTATGAACTTTGATTAAAAAAATTAGTTTTTTGATTAAAAAATTAGTTCTGTTGGGACTGTTCCTATTTACCAAGAATCTTTACAATTTTGAAATATGTCATTGATGACAACACGGTTCATAGTTATTTGAATCATCAATGAACATGATTGTATCAGTCATATTCATGATTATTTTATGTAAAGGAACAACTATCTCAACAATTCATCTTTTAGAATAGACATAACTCATATTTAAATTCTGAAATACATATTATAAATCATTTTTATTTCTCTGTATATTATAATTATGACATGTTCCCAACAATTATGTATTATTTGTAAATTTGACTTCAGGATAGTAAAAATATCATTATACAATATTTTTATCAAGGGAGGTTGCAATCTGAGCATTGAGAATCACTGGTCTAATTTTAAAAAGAACTATGCTTCAATCCTAGGGCCATGTGTTGGTGGCAGGGAGAGCTGATATATTTTTACTCTAAATTGCAGTTTGTTAAATCCCATCAAAATTCATTAAACTATAGTTCATAACTAGACAAACGCCTGTTTTTTGTTTTTTTTTTTTAAAAAAAGCTCTTCAGAAAATTCTGATGGTCATACATGTACTGGGACCAATGGATTAAATGAGCTTACAAAATGCATTCTAATCTTAAGATTCTATGAGTCTATAAATTTAAAGTAAATTACTCTGGATAGACATTTCTCAAAAGACATACAAATGGCCAATAGGTATATGAAAAAATGTTCAACACTACTAATCATCAGAGAAATACAAATCAAAACCACAGTGAGCTTTCACCAGATACCTGTTAGAATGGCTACTATCAAAAGGATAAAAGATAGCAAGTGTTGGCAAAGACGTAGAGAAAAGGCAACACTTACTTGCACACTGTTGGTGGGAATGTAAATTAGTACAGCCATTATAGAAAAAAGTATGGAGGTTCCTTAAAATATTAAAAACATACAATCCAGCAATCCCACTACTGGGCATATATACAAAGGAAATGAAATCAGAATGTCAAAGAGATATGTGCACTCCCACATTTACTGCAGCACTATTCACAACAGCCAAGACATGGAATCAATCTAGATGTCCATCAACAGATGAATGGATAAAGAAAATGTGGTACATATACACAATAAATACTATTCAGTCACAAAATGAATGAAATCCTGTCATTTGTGATATGGATGAACCTGCAGGATGTTAAGTGAAATAAGCCATGCACAGGAAGATAAATATCACACGATCTCACTCATATATGAAATCTCAGAAAGCTGATCTCATAGAAGGACAGAGTAAAATGGTGGGTACCAGAGGCTTGGGTGGCTGGGGGGACAGGAGGATGGGGGAGATGTTAGCTAAAGGATATATATTTATAGTTAGATAGAAGGCGGGGAAAAAGTCCAGAATAGGTATATACAGAGAGACAGAATAGGCAAATATATAGAGACAGAAAGTAGATAAATAAATGCCTGGAAGGGGGAGAAACTGGGAATGACTGCTAATGGTCATGGAGTTTCTTTCTTGGGTGACGAAAATAGTTTAAAATTGATTATGAAGATTGTTGCAAAACTCTGAGCACACTAAAAACCATTGGATTGCATATTTTAAAGTGGTAAATTGCATGATATGTGAATTATATCTCAATAAGTTGTATTTTTAAAAAATAGTTAAAACAGTAAAGTTTATGTTATACACATTTTACCACACAAAAAGAACTTGAGGGGGAAAAGCTGTCTAGCCTTCCTGGAAAATTTGAGAAATGATGCAGCCATAAAACAAGGAAAGGTTATACATATATACACAGAGATAAATGTATATATGAAGCAATAATCAACAAAAAGTTCTCGGGGGCAGGCACAATGGATCATGCCTATAACTCTAAGTGCTTTCAGAGGCTAAATCACCTCTTACTCAAGTCCCAAGTACCAGACTCACCGATCTTCTAAAACTTTAATGGTTTCATGAAGAACTTTCTGTTGCTCTCTCAGCTGTTGATTTTTGGTGAAGAATTCTTCTAGTCTTTGTGCATCTCTGAAAGTCAAGAAGTAAGTTTTTTTCAGTGAAAAATACTCTAACAGCATTATTCGGTTATATAAAAACTCCAAAGTACAGTCTCACCACTTCTATATCATGAATTTCTTGTATCAAAACAAAATAACTTAAAAGGTAAAGTCTGAATATCTTGTTAAAGTTTAAATTATACTAGAATTTGCTCTGTGGTATTTTTACATATTATAGAAGTATTATCCTAAATACCAGGCATCCATTACACAGTACTGGAACACAGAGGAGGGACTGGATTCTGATGCTGCTGTTGACTCAACTTCAACATGGCTATCAAAATATACACTTACTGTTTTTTATTATTA
>NW_012149507.1:8927564-8981456 GCF_000956105.1 Propithecus coquereli | reverse complement strand
ACAGATTATCTCTACTCACATCATCTCTATTCCAATTATAGAGGATTTATACTTTCTATTTTATTAATTTGTGTTCCTCAAACTTTTTACCTGGTCTTAATTTTAACGCAGGGCTTACAGTGCAGTGGAAGAACATGAACCCTAGCCTAGACTCATTTACCAGCTGTGTGACCTGGTACAATTAACCTAAACTCTCTGTGCCTCAAAATGTGGACACAATAGTATCTCCCTGATAAGGCGTTTATGAGGACTAAGTACTAGTGTACGTACAGGACACAGAACAGTGCTGGCACATACCTCTATTTAAGTGTTTACCATTATGATTTTATAGTCAGCAAAAAAAACTGATAAAGACATATAAAATTTTCTTTTAGTTGAACCTGATTACCTTCCAAAGTTGGGTCATATTTTATCCCTCCATTATTATTTTTAAAAATCACATTATTAAAAATAAAGTATGTATACATTTTAATTCTAAGAAAACCTGTTAGAAATTTAATTGGGATTTTCTGTGTGGTTTTGAAGCTGAAAATATGGGACAATACTGTGATTCAAATATCTTTCCCCAGAACCCTGATGGGTCTAAAATACCAATTCCAATAAGGCTGGCAAATCACTCTACCATAAAAAGTAGTAAATATTCATGTTAACTAAGTGGTAAACACAATGGGCTTCTAATACAATAATTTCAGGAATAATTAAACAAAGTCCTTATGAAAGCAAACTGATGAATTCCAAAAAAGAGTCACGTAACTTCAAAAACAAGTAAGAGTGAAATATATTATAAGACAGGTCTGCCTCGGACCTCAACCAAAGGAAGAGTTATTACCATACCGTATATCACCAACTTCACCTCTAAGGCATACTCCACGCCACTGGCAGCATTTTACTAGAAAATAGGTGGGCTTCTGTCTTTCTGAAGTAATTGAACATTTTAAACATAACTGGCATGTGAAACTGGGTAAATCTTGTATATGAAAATGTAACTAATAAGATAGATAACAAACCATCCCTTCTCTGTCTCCCTTACACCCCCCCCATGCACCACATACACCAGTCTTCTCGTTACTTTAAAATCAAATGTCATACATAGGGGTGGGGGTGTGGGACTATAGGGAGAGAAACAGGAACTATTATAATAATACCATGAATAAAGAAAATGGAGAAAACGATACGTTAAAGTTTACTCTCTAAAGAAACTATTTGTGATGAGGAATCAAAAGCATGAAAATAGCCCTGGCACAATTGCAGGATATTTTTTCTTTATAATTCTTTAAATTCATTAATTTAAAAAATAAAAGAACATAAGGGTTTATTTGTAGATGGGCAGTTTAGAATTTCTAAATTTCTCAGCAGCTAAAGACAATTTTCTTACTAAGTGCTATAAAGCTGGGTGGCTAAATATGGTAGATGTCATTATTATTTCCTCAGGGTAAAATAGTATAGCTACTGTTTTTCTTTAAATAACAGTTGATAATTGGGATGATCAGATTTACTAACTGATCATTAAGAAAGTCAATCAGTTAGTAAGTAATGGTTACACATTGGTAAAAACAGATGTAGCCATGTCCATAAGTAGGCTAAAAGAATGAGGCAGATCAAACTTAACTTTTGAAATAACCTCACGATATTCAACAGTCAATATTTCCATGTGTTTAATTTTGTAAATGTGTATGAAAGAAAAGCATTAGCCATGTGCACAGACAACTTGACTATCAGCAAAACACAGGTCTAAAACAATTAAGGAACAAATAGTAAAGTTACTGATTTATTTTCTAAATGCTCCTTCCAGATGCAAATACTTAAAGACTAAGATATCTTATAAATACAGATATTCTAACAATATGGAGATAAGACTGTATATTGTAAAATATACTGAGAAAGGAGGATTATGGTAATATAAGTAAACCCAAATTCCTAGTCCCACAATGCAAAGACCTAACTTACTCTGGGAATGGTTAAATAAGGCATCCCTTTAATTCTCTGATTACTCAGAGATTACTTAGCTACTTACCTGTGCTTCCAAAATGTACAGCCCCAAGCCACCTGAGGTACACAGGTACAGGGTAATTAAAATAATTAAAAGATTGCTAAGAGGATCAAATGACTCTATAAACTATATAGTAATGTAAGGCATTACTATCAGCTACTGAATAATCAGTTATGTTTCTAATCTTTAATATTCAGATATGCTATAGGTGACTTTTGAGAAAGTAATATTTAATAGTCATTTATAAATTTAAGAAGCTTTTTCATGTGGTTGTCTGGTTATATGTGTAGAGAAATATATTTTATATAAAAAGTCTCCATTATAAAAAGTATATTTGTAATAAAGCAAGTCTAGATAATGCCTAACCACTGAATCTGTAGGGAAATGATTCTGAATGAAGCTAATATGAAATACTATTTTGTAGCTATAAATTTATAATTTAAAATAGTAATATTTTAGAAAATCAAATTACTAGGTCTAAATGAAAGATCCATTTTAATAAAACAAATTTGCTTTAATAAAAACATTTAGTGAAGGTAGCTTAAAATATGTAGCCAAATAGCAAACACAATGATTTCTGGGTTTTAGTATTGCTTCTTTTTTTTTTTTTATTTAACATTCTCTATTGATATTTAGGTTGACTCATTACATTTTTAAAGTTGAAGTATAATTCACAAACCATAAAATTCATCCTCTAAAGTGTAGAGTCACAAGGCTATACAACCGTCACCACTATCTAATTCCAGAACATGTGCATCACCCTAAAAAGAAACCCTGTACCCATTAGAAGTCACTCCCTATTCTCCCTTCCCCCAGCCCCCGGCAACCAGTAATCTAGTTTCTGTCTCTATGAGTTTGTCTATTCTGTACATTTCTTCCATATAAATGGAATCCTATAACATGTGGCCTTTTGTGTTTTTCTTCTTTCACTTAACATGTTTTCAAGGTTCATCCATGTTGTGGCAGGTATTAGCACTTCATTCTTATTTATGGCTGAGTAATATTTCATTGTATGGATGGACCATGTTTTGTTTATTCATCAGTTGATGGACATTGGGTTGTTTCCACTTTGGGGCTACTGTAAATAATATTACTATGAAACTTCATAGTACAAACTTTTGTGTGAAGATACATTTTCAATCCTCTTGGGTATATACCTAGTGTGGAATTGCTGGCTCACAAATGTTTAATTTGGGGGGAAACTGCCAAACCATTTTCCACAGGAGCAGCACCAGGATACATTTGCACCAGCAATGTCTGAGGGTTCCAATTTCTTCATGTTGGAACAAGCTTGCCAACACTTGTTTTTGTTCATCATTTTTATTATAGCCGTCCTGAGTATGTAGTGGTATTGCACCGTGGCTTTGATTTGTATTTTCCTAACAACTAATGATGTTGAGCATCCTTTTATGTGCTTACTGGCCATTTTTATGTCTTCCTTAAGGAATTATCTATTCAAATCCTTTGCCTATTTTTAAATTGGGTTATTTGTCTTTTTATTATTAAATTATTGCTTCTTAAAAGTGACTGATACTTTGATTCAGAAGGATGTCTTTCTTAATCGGTAGTTGTTAATCCTGCATTTATAAGATCAGTAACTTCAACACTGAAGCAAGGCACAACATAAAGAGCTCATTGTCTAACTACTAATCAATTCTCAAACATTAAGACTTTGGTATTAGAAAAGCTCAAAGGCAACAAGAACTCCTATATAATGTTATACATAAAAGGGGAAACTTGTTGAATAACTCCAATAAACAATAATTTGGCTATTTTGTTTGGTATGCATTAAATCGCTATACCAAGTCACCAATAGTACTACTCCTCTTCTGATTAACAATGCTTGTAAAAGCCATCACTACCTGGACTATAACAAAAATGAAGATTTAAAAATAAACAAGTGTTATTTCATGATTTGACATTCCAAATTACTCAAAGAAAATATTTTTACCATTGAAGAAAAGCCTATTTATTCCTAAGTAAAACAAAAATAGTCTCACTGGGGCTGGTGCTTACGCAACCATGGAGAACGAGGTGACCCCAGGCTGCTGCCACCATGGGCAGTGAGTTTAGGAATCTGATGCAAATGCGGCATATGATCACCTGCAGTTTGTCACCCTTCCAGCAGTGCGCCTTTCCACACTACTTCACTAAGGGGATCCCCAACGTGCTGCGCCGCACTCGGGCGCCTGCCCTTCGCGTGGGTGCTGCCATTTGTAGTGTTTTATCTCGTCGACACGTGGGGGACCGAGGGGTTTGAGAAATCCAAGAGGAAGAATTCAGCTGCCTATGAAAATGACAAATGAGCACCTCATCTGGATGATGGTTCCCTGTCTCTGAAATCTGAAAGATCCTTTTCTGGGAGAGGAGTCTGCGTTGTAGTGTCTTGAAGACACAATAAACTTCCTACGGGCAGCACTGTTGTGATTTTACATTCTTGCTGTGACTGCTAATATTTAAGTTCATTGAAGCTCCCCGCTTCAGCATGAGTTCTGAACAGTTTTCCCTAGTCTGAGGTTTTGGTGAAGGAGCAGAATTCACCCTTTGTTCTATAATCTACAAAAAGTAGCTGCAGCTAACGTGTGTTGGTGGCATGGGCTGCAGGGAGTACCGGTTTGTGGCCCTCTGCTCCCATAATAACTATGAGGTCTAGTAATTATACTATAAAAAAAAAATAGTCTAATTATAGTGACATTTTTGGCTGTCTACCCAACAACCATTTCCTTTTTATTCCTTGCTAAAGGAATCCCGATTTTCTTTGGTATCTAGGAGCTGCTTGGAGAAAAGTTGATCTCTCCAGACCTAGGGGATGAATCTTAAAAAAAAATCTTTCATTTTTTAAATGCTTCATTTTGAAACAATTTGACTTATAAATAAGTTATAAACAAAACAGAATACCTGTATAATTATCACCCAGCTTCTCAAAATCATTAACATCTTACATAATCATAGTATTATTACTAAAATAAAAAAACCCTAACATTGGTAAAACAGCATTTAGTAATTTAAGACCTTATTCAAATGTGACCAACTGTCCTTTCATATTATTTCTTGAGTCCCATCCTACGTTGCATTTAACTGTCGTGTCTCCTCCAATGTGGGATAGTCTCTCCATCCTTCTTTGCCCTTCACGATCTTGACACTTTTGAAAAAAGTACTGGGCAGTTATCTTGTTGACTGTCCCTCAGTTTAGGTTTGTCTGATGCTTCCCCATAATAAAATCTGAGCTATGCATTTTTGATAAGAATATGACAGAAGTAATGTTGTGTTCTTCTTATTGCACCATATCAAGAAGTATATGAGGTTGACATATCTCACTAACTGTGATGTTAACTTTGATCATTTGATTGAGGTGGAGTCTGTCAGGTTTCTCTGTAATGTTATAATTTTCCCCTTTGTAATTAATAAGTATCTTGTAGGGAGATATTTTGAGTGATTTAAAAAATTTGCAAATAATTGTTTCTCATCATACTTTCATCCACTTATTTCAGCCTCTATTAATGATTCTTGCCCGTAACAATTATTGTTGTGATGTTTCCCAAATGGTGATTTTCTATTTCCATCATTCTCTCCATTATTTATTAACTGGAATTCTACTAAGGAAGAGCTGTTCTTTTATTCTATGGATAATATAATTCATTATTATCATTACAGATTGAGCATCCCTAAGAAGAAAATCTGACATCCAGAATGCTCCAAAATCCAAAACTTTTTGAGCACCAACATGCCACAAGTGGAAAATTCTACAGAGAAATAATTAGCACAAACTTTGTTTCACGTACAAACTTATTAAAAATATGGCATAACATTACCCTTAAGCTATTGTATAAAATTGCCTTCAGGCTATATAAGGTATGTATGAAACGTAAATGAATATTGTGTTTAGATTTGGGTGCCATCCCAAAGATATCTCAGAATGTATATGAAAATATTCTAAACTCCAAAAAAATGCAAAATCCAAAACACTTCTGCTCCCAATCCCTTTGGATAAGGGATACTCAACCTGTATTTCATTGTTCAAGTTGTCCTAGAATTTGCTATTGTCTTATATTTGCCAAAAGCTTGTTTTTACAAGCTGTCTTCTATATCTTTTTGACATGCCCCCATTACTTTTTGAGCATTTCTTTATTTTCTGGCATTGTAGAAGAGAAGACTAGGAGGTGAGGCTGAGACCAGATACAAGGGCTTAAAGATCAGGTACAGATGTTAAAACAAACAACTTTTAAGCAGAAGCTAACTAGAGGGGCTGATAACTGCAGGCCAGAACTGGCTTTGACTCGCTTGTCAGCTGTCTCTACCCTTTGCATGAACTTTGACTAATTATAATATGATTTACATTGTGGTTTTAAAATTTCTCTGCCCTTGAAATCACTATGACAGTTCCAAGACAACCATATAATATATGAAAATGGGAGGGAACCCAATTCTAGAAATTACTACCTAAATTATTAGTAAAAGCCAACCCCTCTGGTATTGAATATTCCTCCCCTCAATCACTAAGACTACAAAAGATCTAAAACCACTTCCTCTCAGCACAGCTGCTCTCTTTTGAGCCTACCTGTTCTCCTCCCTAAGACTGTACTTTTGCTTTCAATAAAAAGCTGTTGCTTGCTTGGCTTACATGGTGCATCCTGAAATTCTTTTCCCCACTGAACATCAAGAACTTGGAAAAACCTCCACTTGGAGGCAGGTAACAATACCACATAATATTCCAGCTCATCTTGTACTTTGTGTGCTCCAATCCCTAGAATTAGCTATTTCTGCAAAGTACCTTAACTCTTTTTACTGGAGAAAGTTGTTTAGAAATCAAGATCAGAGCTTCAGGTGTATTTATTACATACTGGGGTGTTATTGCTTCTAGGCCCTCTAAATAGAACAAGCTTAGGAAATATATGCACATTCTCATACACATTAACACAAATCTCCATCTATTTATATATATATTTTTTTAGCCAGTCAGATTTAGCAGTGGGGGGTTGAATACCAACTTTAGTGACACTAATGTTAATAAGTTCTGATAACCTACTACCATTGGACCAGCCCTATTTATATATTTTTAAACCATGAGTGCATACTGATAATTCCAATTCCTACCCAGCAGCATAGGATTCATCCTAGCCTCCCCTCTTTCTGTATTTTGTGACTCATTTTTTTCTGATATTGAGAATCTTGGCTCTCACTATTAGCAATGTATTTACTATTTTGCTCAATCCTAAAATACACTATAAAATAGTATCAGAATCTTCATTAGCCTGAGCCAATCATGTCAATTCAATTCCCTTTGTGAGTTATTGTTTAGGACTGACCACACAATTATGGTCAATGAGGTAGAGAAGTCTGCTAGGGTCTGTTTCTGGGAAACTTTTATAATAGGTAAAAAGGGACCCAAGGATGTTATGTAAGTGATGACTAGAATGATGATGGCCATCTTGCCATTTTGCGGTGAGTGAATCAAGACTAAGGGCGAGCCATAACGCTAAGGATGGCAGAGAAGACAGAAATAATGTAACTCTTTGATGATTATGAGTCACTTATTAACCAGTCCTATAAAGTCCCTTCTTTGGGGCATTTTCCTTACTGTAAGTCACTTCTGCTTGTTTTTGTTTTTCACAGAAAATGTTCTACCTAATAAGATAACATCCTAAATTTACTACTCAGAAAAGGATTAATTTCCTCTATAAGTAAAAAACCAGCTCTCAATTAGGGAACTAAACACAGTTCTACTACAGAAACAGAGATATGAGTTCTTCTATGGTTAATGACATCTTTAAGGTAGGACCATGTACTTCTGACAACGAAAGGTTCCAGTGGCCCTATAGGGCCAGGGCAAGAAAAGAACAAAAAACAAACAAAGAAACAAGCAAAAACAATGAAAGGCATTTAAAAGTATTACTAATTAAGAAAACTCAAAAAATTATTTTAAACAAAACTGTTTTAAAAATTTTATGATTTTATATTTCTGAATCTAAGTTCACTTCCAAATATGACTTTCTAGTTGTAAGGAAAAATTTCCCAATTCTCATTTTCAGATTATAACAGAGAAAACAACTGGATGTTCTGATGAATGGTTAGTAATTCTAGCTTTCAGTTACAGCCTTGGAAGCTTTAGAACATGAAGTAACTGAGGCTCATATCTATATACCGTAAAGCAAATGTAATATTATTAGTCACGTGATATTGATTTTTGTTATTGGTGCTGATATTCTATTATGCCATTTGTTTTAGATTCCTGAATGTGGAAACTCTAAAAAACCAGGAATAAAATCTGCTCCTGAACTTAGAAAATCAGAACTGAGTCAGGGCTTAATAACAAAAACAATTCCAGGGATATGCTAGTCATTTTGAACTACTTAAAATGAGTCCTGGAATACTTATTTAGTTTCCACTTATTATATGAGTTTAGAAATCTCAAAATTATTCTGCTCCCCCTTGTGCAGAATTTTGAATCCAGGTGTTAATAATGACTGAGAAAAGAATGCCTCTGACAGACCAAAATGAGCTTATAGGTCAGTTGTCACTTTAATACTTGATAAAAATAGATTATATATATTAAATTAAAATATACATATGCAAATATTAACTAAAGCTATACTTAAAATTACAAAGTTAATCTTTCTACTTTAGAATATTGAAAAAAACTGCCATCAACTATCTAAGGCCCACATTAAGTAAAGCTAATTTCTTTATAAAGATATTGAGGCCAAACAGGACATCAGTATCAATTACTTTATAAATAAGACATCAATGTTACACACTGATACTTACAAAATTCGTTCCTTTTTCAGTTTGGTTACCTTTACTTGTAAACCTGAAAAGTAAAAAGAAAAAAACCCAGTATTTTATTTATACATTTTACTATTTCTAAAGATGTTATCTAAGTTCTTTTATGGGGCAAATGCTACACTGTCAAGTCACTTCTGTCTGCTCTCTGAATAATGAACCAGGTCCCATTACTTTGCAGAGAGTATTCCCTTTATTTACACTCTGGGGTCACAAAAGTATATCTGCGACATTATTGCTTTTCGTCTATCATATGACAGCCAAGTGGAATGAAATCTTCCCCACTTTGAGTTATTTCCTTTCTAAGAGCAGGGGCAAGCATATAATTAGAAGTTCATTATAAATGAAGGCGTATGTTCTGACACAGCCTATGTATTTGCTCACAGCAATGGTGTTTATGTAGGCGCAAATCTTCTGGGATTAAACTAGATTGTGGCAGGAAGTCCAGGATTAGAAGCAAAATTGCTTACAGATAAATACTTAACAAAGGACACTAGTGTTTTTATGTGAAGATATCTGTTATGTGTATTTTTTTTTTTTTTTTTTGAGACAGAGTCTCACTGTGTTGCCCGGGCTAGAGTGCCGTGGCGTCAGCCTAGCTCACAGCAACCTCAAACTCCTGGGCTCAAGCGATCCTTCTGCCTCAGCCTCCCGAGTAGCTGGGACTACAGGCATGTGCCACCATGCCCAGCTAATTTTTTCTATATATTTTTAGCTGTTTGATTAATTTCTTTCTATTTTAGTAGAGACGAGGTCTCGCTCTTGCTCAGGCTGGTTTCGAACTCCTGAGCTCAAACAATCCGCCCGTCTCGGCCTCCCAGAGTGCTAGGATTATTGGCGTGAGCCACCGTGCCCGGCCTGTTACATGTATTTTTAATTTTAATTAAGTCTGACACAAAACATAAGAAAAGAGTGGGAGTCAGGTAGTTGTTGAGAAGAAAGCAAACTGATAGACATTGAAACTGCAAAGAAGGATATAGAGAAAATAAGGTGGCATTTCTAGTTTACATGAATAGTAATTAACAAAAGAAGAAAAACAGTCAAAACAAATGTGAAAATACATATAACATCACTAGCAACGAATATAAATGCAAACCAATACAATTATTTAGCAAAATTATAAAAATCATAATACCCAGTATTGACTAAAGTGTCAAAAACTATACTCCCATACTTTGTTGAAGATACTATAAATTGGTACGATTCTTTTGGAAAGCAACTTAGCAATATGTCAAGTCTTTTTCATCAGTATCTCACTTCTTAGATTCTAACCTATAAAGAAACTCAGTCATAAAAAATGAATAACAATTTATAGCAAGTAAAATACTCAAAATAAAGGCATGTTCAAGTAAAAAAATATTTATTTATTTATTTTTTTTGAGACAGAGTCACACTCTGTTACCCAGGCTGGAGTGCAATAGCCAGATCATAGCTCCCTGTAATCTTTAACTTCTGGGTGGTTTCAAGAGATCCTCCTACCTCAGTCTCCCAAGTAGCTAGGACAGGTATGCCCCACCACGCCTGCCTAATATTTTTATTTTTTGTAGAGATAGGGTCTCAATTGCCCAGGCTGGTCTCAAATTCCTGGCCTCAAGTGATCCTCCCACCTTGGCCTCCCAAAGTACTGGGATACAGGTGTGAGCCACCATGCTTGGCCACTGTTACAGTAAAATATTATATAACCACTAGATAGACTAATATACCAATATTAAAATCATTAAAAAAATTAAGTCTATTTAGCAACGATAAACTGAAATATAAATGTATAATACATGTATAGACTTGTATAAGTCTATACAATCTATGATTAAAACTATTTCAATAACTTCTTATGCAGCAATATAAAAATGATTATAAAACTGAAATTTTATTAAAAAGGAAAAAAGAAGAAAACTACTTCAAAAAACATACAAAAACAAACTGAAAAGAAACATACCAAAAATCTAATGTTAGTTGAATTTTTCTAGTTGAATATTGCTTTTCCTCCATTTTCTCTATGCTCCCGATTTTCTACAATCTGATTAACATAAAGGAGGGGAAAAGAAAACCCTCAGCATTTAGTTTTTGATTCCTAAATTGGTGCTTTTATTATTCTACAATTTCCTCAACTGTAGATATTTTATTTACCTTTTAAAATAAACTGCCTAGAAAATTTAAAAGTTCTATATCTACTCAAGAACTCATCTGGTGGCACAGTTAGTTGCCAATAAATAGTTATTAGTTGACTCATTTCTGAAAAATCAAAGATTATTTACTATTTGCCGTTGGTAGTTCATGGATTCTAGTAAGTTAAACATTTAGAAACGCTTTCCATATAATTTGTGTAGAAACATTAATATATTTATCATTTCTAACAATAGAATTTTTCACTACTGAATTTAGCAAAATCTTTTGGACAATATAATTTAGACAAATAAACGTTTTTAAAAAAATCTATACTTTTCCCAACCATGGTCACACAGACACTTATGGAGAAGCTATTTCTTATTGCCCTCAGTGGCAATGATTTAGCCAGGAAATCTGGATATTGTGGAAAAATAAAGGCCATGGAGAACTTTTTAGGTGTTACACCTTTGCCCTGTATCTCAAATTTCACCTCTAGGAAATGTGCAACTGATATGACATATGACACATTTTACCCTCAATTCTATGGCCTGTGATTTGAGTAAAAAAAACGTTAAGAATAAGATAGTGAAGTAAATGTTACAGATAAACCTGTACTTGAATGTTCACAGCAGCTTTATTCCTAATGGCCAAACATTACAAACAACCCAAACATCCTTCAAAGAGTGAACTGTTAAAAAAAACTAACCCAAACATTGGTTGCATCCATGTACCACATACGCTATTGAGCAATAATAAGGAATGCATTATTGATAAGTGCTTCAATTTGGATAGATCTTAAGGGAATTATTGCTGAGTTTAAAAAGCCAATTTCCTAAGGTTATATTCTGTATGATTCCACTTAGACAACATTCTTGAAACGACAGAACTATAGAGATAGAGAACAGATTACGGGTGGCCAGAGGTTGGAGGGATAGGTGGAAGAAAGGCGGCTGGGGATTTAAAAGAGTGGCATGTGGGCTCCTTGGTGGCAGTCACAGGAATCTACATGTGATTAACTTGCACAGAAACAAATACATACACATACACACACAAGTAAACACATCTGAAATTGGTGGAATTTGAATAAAGTTAGTAGATTTTATCACTATCAATTTCTTAGTTGTGATAATTAACTATAGTTAGACAAGAAGATGCCACCATTGGAGAAAAATGGGTAAAAGGTATACAAAATCTTTTTGTATTATTTCTTACAATTATATGAGAATCTACAATTAGCTCAAAGTAAAAGCTAAAAAAAAAAAAGAAAAGCTAAAATGGAAAACTATTTGCCCCCTTGGAGCTTTGGAACACTATTAAAATATAAAATATAAAATATAAAGGGAAACTTATCTTTTACAAATTAAAAATAAAAGTTGGTATAATTTTTTGATTTTAAAAAATCTTTTCCATCTGTCAAGTTCCTAGCCTGAGAAGCTTCCTTCTCTTTCAGGTAATGACAACAAACTCATGAGACCTTGAAAGTACTCGGTAAAGCATCAACTTATTCTTGAAGAACTACGAAAAGAAGAACTTCTGACCCTACTAGGCCAAAAACTAGAGTCAGCAGTTTTTCTCTCTTCTTCCCTTCCCAAAATGTGTGAAAATTTACTTGTTGACAGATTTTCTTGTTTTTAATTTTGGCTGACTTCTAAAAATCAGGTCTGTCTTTAGAAGTGAAAAGTGCAGCCAAAGATGAAATGGATTCTTGCCATGAACCATTTTAAGAAAAGAAACAATAAGATAGAAAATCCATATAAACTTCAAAAGAAAATTCTTGGGAAATATGGAAAGAACTACTCTTTTATCTTGTAAGCATTCAACACCTGTGAGGCATTTGTTCTGTCACGCAGATCAGCCCTGAAACAGGTTTATGTGTGTATCTATGTGTGTATGTTTAAATTTTAGCATTTGCTATTCATCAAGTCAATTAGGCATCTACAATTAGAACCTCTATAAAGTGTGCTTTAATCCTGCTCCACACCCATCGGAAGGAATGAGGCTATACAACAATGCAGCTCCTGTATGAACAGGTAGTCTGTTCAATAAAGTATCAAGGATTGTAACACTGGCAACCTGAGATACCTATTGAGGAAAGTGTTCAAAAAACCAAGCACTGTGCTACAATTAACCCTACACCCACTCATATATGAATTTTGGAGGAAATGAAACAGTTAAAGGCCTGTATGTACAGTTATAATACACCAAACACATTTAAGAGCTCAGGAATGAGGCAATAATTCAACTTGTTATACATAAACAAAAATCATTGCTATGTTAATTCTTACTTATTTTAGTTCTCCGCCTAGAACAAACCATATGTACTACTGTATGTACTGTTAAGTTATTTATGGTTTTGAATTATAAAAAAGCCTAACATCACCTTTCTTGACAAGAAGAGGCTTTATATATAAATCAAGTAATTTAACTTCTACCAAAAATACTACCACTGCTAGCATTTCTATAGTTGCCTAATAAATTATTTCAATTTCAAACTGTAAACTCTTGTCTTTACAAGATGCAGCCATATTTAAGATGTGCTCACTTTGATTAAGATTTAATTATCTCAAAATAGGTAAATTTTTTTCATGGATTTTATTGAATTTACAGATGTAAATTCAAATGAAAAAATAACAGGCATGAGAGTTGCTGATAGCATTCTTAATGATAAATGGGACTTTGATGTTACGGATCAAAATTACATGCAATTTCTTTCATTGTTAATTTGTATAGTCTTAATATAAAGATGAAACATCTGAGAAAATAAATGGAGCAATCTAAAACTGAATCAAGAAATACTTATCCTGTCATATTAGAGCCTTTATACTCCCCCACTCCTTCAAAGGGGTTTGAATTTTGCCCCCTAAAACCTGCCTATTTTTCTATGAAACTGATGGCCATGTTTGTCAGATACAGAAAATATATCAGCTGAGATGCTGATAGCAAAACCTGGCATGGACAAGAGGCCATTTATTAAAAAGTGGTGTTCTAGAAATTAAATATTCTAAAATTTGATTTTATTACTTGTTATTTTAATAATAAACCTGATACTGGAAAAGATTTTAAAAGGCAATAAAATCTTGTACCCAATTGAATACACATTACAACTTCTAAAATTTAAAGAATTCTGAAGTTTCTATTAAATTCTAATAAAACAACCTTGTTAATTCTGAACTCAAAGCATAAAAACTCTATGTTATCAGTAACAATTTGTGTTTTACCCCTATACTAGCAGCATTTGCCACAAAAGGGCATAAGACACTGGAATGAACAACCATGAAGGGATACAATTATCCTAAAGAGAAAAGATATAAAAACTAGGTCACGGATGTCTCCAGAATTCTTCAACAAAAAAGGTCTGGTTTGTATATTGCTGTTCTTCAACAGAAGTTGGGAAACTTTGTTTATTCTTTCTTAGTTTTAAAAGAAATGTATGTAGCTTATATTGTGATCAATCCACAGTGCACATACTGTCATGTTTTGCCATCATTTTATTACGTTTTGGTTAAATGAAGCAAAAAATAAAAAGCTCTAAACACATATAGATGCATGTTAAGTATTCAGATGCACCTAAGTTCCTATGGATGGATTTCCGTGGCTAAGTAAAAATCATCTGTCTCAAGTACCACCATTCATAACGTTTCTTTTATTTTTTACTGACATGAAGTTTTAAAAGTAATGAGTCAATTTTGATTCCCATATATACTTCAAAACCTGCAAAGTCCAGACAAGTCCATGTTTGATGTCTTTCAAATAGCTTCTTATACTGGTTTTTCCAAGTGGATCCCCCACCTTCTTAAAAAAATTAAGTTCCCTTCAGGCATTTCTTTGAAGTTATCACAAAGAGGATCTAATTTTATATGAAACTATGTGGAACACATTGACAAAGGCATGGCCAAAACCAAGTGTTTTCAAATGACACATCATTTTTAAAAACTAGTGCTTATTCATTTAATACCTTTAAAAATCCATAAGTGATTTGAAATTGGGAAAGTGGCCTGATCAGCTCAAACATATATCCAATACCTAATGTTCACAAAACACACGGATATTAACCATATACACCAACAATTGCTGTATTCCTCCTTTAATGTTTTCTAGGATATACAAACTAACTTTTCTGGGAACATGATTACTATAAACATAGCCATGAGCAGTACACAATTTATAAGAATTATCTACTACATAACATCTGTGAGTTTTATATATTCTATAATTTGATGAATACGGCATATTGTTCTTATTGAAGAATACATTATTTATATTCTTGACACTTCCTCATCATAAAATGGGGTCTCATGAAGATCCTGTTTAACACCAAAGACCACGAAGAAATTTGTCAAATATTTTATCCCTGTTAAATTAAGAACCTAAAAATAAAATTGGCCTAGTTTTTATATGGGTATGTGTAAAAATTCTAAAATGATGATTATGTATGACATGAAAAAATAAGTAGTTTACATAATAAAATAGCAAAAATAAGCCAGATATAAAACAGTATGTACAATGACCACAACAATACAATAAGCTACATGCATTTCTTTTAAAACTAGTAAAGAAAACACAAAAAGCACAAATGTCATTCTTATAGTTTATTTTTTATTCTTTATTTTCCTCTCCCAACTTTCTAGAATATTATCTAAAAATAAAAAAAAAAAGTGAATGGGTAGTAAAGTATTTCAGGGTTTTAGACAGGCACAAAATTTAGATATTTTCATATTTCATGGATTTTTAAAAACTGAAGTTCAGGAAAACGTTCCACTGATCTAGCTCTGAACTATGCAATTCATTTAGATACCATTTGCTGATTTCTCACTACGTGCTAAGCACTTTTACCTACGGGGATATAAAGATGAGCAAGATAGGGACTCTGCATATCTTAAAACCAGTTATAAAACAAGAAGGTAGTTATTTGAAAGATGAAGAATTTAACCTTATGCTTAAAGATGGCTAAATGCTAATTCCCCTTTATAAATGTTTAATAAAAATCAGGTATAACTGGTCCTATTTAAATTATTTCAAAATATTGTACGTGCTTCATTTCTAGGTCACAAAAAATAAAATTTTTTTATATTATATAAAAATAACATTCCTATAATAGTTTAAACTTGAAGGTGGTCTTATTGGTAAACTTACATGCTGGGATCACAGTATTACAAAACAAAAGGAAGCTACTGCTCCCCTCCAGTGGAAGTTGGAAGACTATTTCTTCCCAGTTTTAAAAGAAGTACACATAGCTTATTACACTGTTATCAGTGTTATAAAAACACAGCGTCTTGTATCTTACTAATTCTGCTATCATTTCATTATGTAATTATACTGTATAAATATTTTCCTAAAGAAAATGAATACAACTGCCCAAAAAACCCATCATGTCTTCTTCACTGTTGTATCCTAAGTACTGCTACCATGCCTGGCATATACAATTCAGTAACTTTTTACTAAATGAATGACAAGTCAGTACTAAAACTCAGAATCCTTCCTCAATGTTTTATAGTAGACCTTCTAGGGGTAAATAGTGTAGTCAAGTGAATTAATTTAAAAGATTCATATCTGTTCCTGGACTTATGGCCATTTTATTTATTTTTTAATTAGAGACAGGGTCTCGCTCTGTCACCCAGGCTGGAGTACAGTGGCATGATCATAGCTCACTGTAGCCTTGAACTCCTGGGCTCAAGTGAAGCAATCCTCCTGCCTCAGCCTCCCAAGTAGCAAGGACCACAGGCATGTGTCACTACACTCAGCTATATTTTTTTTAGTTTTTTTTTTTTTTTTAGAGATAGGGTCTCACTATATTGCCCAGCCTGGTTTCGAAATCTTGGCCTCAAGTGGTTGTCCTAACTTGGTCTCCCAATTTATTTTAAAATTAGATCTTTGTTATTAAAAACAAATTTGAATTTCTAATTTTTTTAATCTTTAAAGTCAACTAATCTGTCTCAGATATAAACAACTTTCTGGAAATTGACAGGGAAAAGGTCCACAACTCCAGAAAATAATCAATAAATTATATAAACAGTTCATAGAAAAAGCAATACAGGCCGGGCGCAGTGGCTCACACTTTTGGAGCCCGAGGCCGCAGGATCATCTGAGGTCAGGAGTTGGATACCAGACTAAGCATCATAGTGAGATCCTGCCTCTACAAAAAATAGAAAAACTAGCTGGGTGTGGAGTTGTGCCTATAGTCCCAACTACTCAGGAGGCTTAAGCAGGAGGACTGCTTGAGCCCAGGAGTTTGAGGTTGCAGTGAGCTATGATGCCACTGTACTCTAACCTAGGTAACAGAGTGAGACTCTGTCTCAGAAAAATAAAGAAAGAAAAAAGAAAAAGCAATACAAATCACGCTTAAACATAAGCAAAGATGCTTAATCTCATTTATAAAGAGAAATACAAATTAAAACTACACTGAAAAAAATCAGTAGGCATATTAATCAAATGCAACATAAGATGTCATTTAGATACAGAATTGAACAAACCAACTATAAAAAGACATTTGACATAACTGGGGAAATTTCAACTCTATCATCTAATATGTATTAGCCGATATTAAATACTTTGTTTTGCTATTGTGACCATAGCATTTTTTGTTTTAAAAAGACCACGGAAAATATTGAAGTACAGTAGTTTCCCATTATCTGCAGCTTCACTTTCTGTGATTTCAGTTACCTCCAATCAATGATGGTCCAAAAATATTAAATAGAAAATTCCAGAAATAGGCCAAGTGCAGTGGCTGATGCTGTAATCCCAGTACTTTGGAAGGCCAAGGGGGGAGGACTGCTTGAGGCCAGGAGTTCGAGACCAGCCTGGACAACATAGCAAGACCCCATCTCTAAAAATATATATATATATATATGTTT
The DNA here is from genome assembly GCF_000956105.1 of Propithecus coquereli. Classification (NCBI taxonomy): domain Eukaryota; kingdom Metazoa; phylum Chordata; class Mammalia; order Primates; family Indriidae; genus Propithecus; species Propithecus coquereli. Next base: position 8,963,729 of record NW_012149507.1, on the reverse strand, counting down.
TTTAATTAGCTGCTGTGGTGGTGCACACCTATACTTCTACCTACTTGGGAGGCTGAGGTAGGAGGATCGCTTGAGCCCACGAGTTGGAGGATGCAGTAAGCTATGATCATGCCACTGCACTCCAGGCTGGGGGAAAGAGCAAGACCTCATCCCTAAAAGAAAAATTCCAGAAATAAACAATTCATAAGTTTTAAATTGTGCACCACTCTGAGAAGTATAATGACATCTCACACTGTCCTGCCCAGGACGTGAATCATACCTTTTCCAGAGTATCCACACTGTATATGTTACGTGTCCATTTTAATCACCTAGTAGCCATGTGGTTATCAGATTGACCTGTTGCAGTTTCAGTGCTTGTGTTCGAGCAAACCTTATTTTATTTTTATTATAGTATATTGCTACAGTTGTTCTATTTTATTATTATTGTTAATCTCTTAATGTGCCTAATTTATAAATTAAACTTTACTGTAGATATGTGTGTATAGGAAAAAATATAGTATATATAGGGATCAGGACTATTTGCAGTTTCAGGCATTTACTGGGGTGTGTTGGAACATATCCTCCTTGAATAAGTGGAGACTACTGTTATTTATAGATGAAATTATGTCAGGGACTTCAAAATAACTAAGTGGAAAAGGAATAGAGAAGTACATGGAATATACATAAAACAAGATTAGCCATATATTGATAATAGTTGAAGCTGAGTGATGGGCATATAGGAATTCATTAAATAACTTCCTTAACTTTTATATATAAAAGTAAAATTGCCTAAAAGTGTAAAATTGCCTAAAATAAAAAAAAATCTTAAACCTTGAATGAAAAAAAAGAACCTATATCCATACTTTAGAAAACAATTCTGGAAGAACACACACACACAAAAATAATAAAACTGGTTACTTGCTGGTGTGTGTGGGGATAACTTCTCACTGTGTTCTGAAATTTTTAGAAAAAAGCTAAAACTAAAAAGAAAAATTAATGGATAAAACAATAATAATGACATTCCTCTGATACCTTGATTTCTAAATGAACATTATTGCACCCTGATTGTACCAGCAATTCCATATGCTAGAAGAGGGCTTTAACAGAAACATAGATCAGCGTACTCTAGCACATAGAGCATAACAGAGCAGTAAAGGATACAGGTGAGAGCAGAGGTAGCTAAACTCCAACTCTTAACAATAAAAAAATTAAAGAGAGTTTCTAATGTTCACGTCAGGTAGAAATTCAAAAACTACAATTAAGAAATGGAGTTTTGGGAAAGTTGGTGAATACAAAATCAACACACAAAAATCAGTTGTATTTCTATACACTACCAATGAACGATCCAAAAAGGAAATTATGAAAATAATTCTATTTACAGTAGCATCAAATGAACACTTAAAAATAAGCTTCACCAAGGAGACAAAAGACTTGTACACTGAAAACTATAAAATATTGCTGAAAAAAATTATAGTAGACACTAATAAATGGAAAGATATCCCATGTTCATGGATTAGAAGACTTAATATTATTAAGATGTCAACACTGTACAAAGCAATCTATAGATTCAATGCAATACCTATCGAAATCCCAATGACATGTTTTAGAGAAACAGAAAAATGTGCCTTACAATTCATATAGAATCTCAAGGGACCCAAAGAGCCAAAACAATCTTGAGAAAGAACAAAGTTGGAGGTCTCACACTTTCTGATTTCAAATTTTACTACAAAGCTATGGTAATTAAAACAGTGTGGCCGGGCGCGGTGGCTCACGCCTGTAATCCTAGCTCTCTGGGAGGCCGAGGCGGGCGGATTGTTTGAGCTCAGGAGTTCGAAACCAGCCTGAGCAAGAGCGAGACCCCGTCTCTACTAAAAATAGAAAGAAATTAATTGAACAACTAAAAATATATAGAAAAAATTAGCCGGGCATGGTGGCGCGTGCCTGTAGTCCCAGCTACTCGGGAGGCTGAGGCAGAAGGATCGCTTGAGCCCAGGAGTTTGAGGTTGCTGTGAGCTAGGCTGACGCCACGGCACTCACTCTAGCCCGGGCAAAAGAGTGAGACTTTGTCTCAAAAGAAAAAAAAAAAAAACTTTTAGAAGAAAACATAAGGAAAGAGCTTCATGACACTGGATTTGACAATGATTTCTTGGGTATGACACCAAAAGCATAGGTGACAACAAAAAAATTGGACTACATCAATCTTTAAAACTTCTGTGCATTAAATCAGACAATAAACACAGTGAAAAGGCAACCCACAGAATGGGAGAAAATATTTGCAAATCATATATCTGATAAGGGGTTAATATCCAGAATATATAAAGAACCCCTACAAGTCAACAACTAAAAACCAAACCACCTGATTAACAAAATAGGCAAAGGACTTGAATAGACATTTCTCTAAAGAAGATATACAAATGGCCAATGAGCACATGAAAAGATGCTCAACATGACTAATCACTAAGGAAATGTACATCAAATCCACAATGAGATAACAACTTACACCCATTAGCATGGCTATCATCAGGATATAATCAAAAGAATTGAAAGCACAGGCTTAAAAAGATATTCATTATTTATATTATTCACAATAGACAAAGGATGAAGGCAACCGAAATATTCATCAACAGATGAATTGATCAACAAAATGTGGTATATCATTCAGCCCTAAAAAGGAAGAAAATTCTGACACATGTCCAACATGAATGAACCTTGAGGACATTATGCTATGTTAAATAAGCCAGTCGCAAAAGGACAAATACTATAGGGGGTTCCACATACATGCAGTATCTAGAGTAGTCAAATTCACACAGACAAAAAGTAGTATGGTGGTTGCCAGGGGCTGGGGAAAAGGGAAGAATGGGGAGTTGTTGCTTAATGGGTACAGTTACAGTTTTGCAGGATGACAGAGTTCTGGAAATACATGGTGCTGATGGTTGCACAAAATGTGAATGTATTTAATGCACTGAAGTGTACAATTAAAAATGGTTAAATGGTAAATTTTATGTTATGTGGGTTTCACCACAATTTTTTAAAAAGCATCCCCCTCCTCACTACCAAAAAAGAGAAGGAAATAAAGAATTTTCCAAGATTTCTTGACCATTTTTCTACTGTTTGTTATGTTGGTCATTCCATTTCCTTCTAGAAATCAGCAGTTTAAAAAAACCATAAAGGGGCCGGGCGCGGTGGCTCACGTCTGTAATCCTAGCTCTCTGGGAGGCCGAGGCGGGTGGATTGTTTGAGCTCAGGAGTTCGAAACCAGCCCGAGCAAGAGCAAGACCCCCGTCTCTACTAAAAATAGAAAGAAATTAATCGGACAACTAAAAATATACAGAAAAAATTAGCCGGGCATGGTGGCGCATGCCTATAGTCCCAGCTACTCGGGAGGCTGAGGCAGAAGGATTGCTTGAGCCCAGGAGTTTGAGGTTGCTGTGAGCTAGGATGACGCCATGGCACTCTAGCCCGGGCAACACAGTGAGACTCTGTCTCAAAAAAAAAAAAAAAACCATAAAGGGGATAATAAAAAGTAATCAGTTATGTGACTCTTCTGTTAAAAGTTTTTTGTAGTATCCCATTTTCCATAGCTGGGATGGTTCACAGCAGGCATTGATAACACATCGAGACTGTTGCTTCAGAATGACAGTAACCATTGCCTACTATGTGCCAGGTCCTCCTCCAAATACTTCACACATATTAAGTTATTTAATATAATACGAGGTAGGCATTATTAATATCTTTACTTTATAGGTGAGGAATCTGAGGCCCTATTAAGTTAGATAACTTGCACGAGGTTACCACCTCTACTCAAGTAATGGAGATGGCTTTCAAACACTGACAGATCCAGAATTCCAGAACTTAACCACTACAGCACATGCCTCTTTCTCAACAGCTCTACTCACATCTACTCCCAATCAATGGAAGGAGGCACTCAAGATGAAAGTTTTATTTTATTTATTTATTTATTTAGAGACAGAGCCTTCCTCTGTCGCCTAGGCTGGAGTGTCGTGGTGCAATCATAGTTTGCTGCAGCCTTGAACTCCTGGGCTCAAGTGATCCTCCTGCTTCAGTTTACTGAGTAGCTGGAACTATAGGCTTATGCTACCATGACTGGCTAATTTTTAAACATTTTTTCTGTAGAGACAGGGTCTCACTATGTTGCCCAGGCTGGTTTCTAATGCCTGGTGTCAGGCGATCCTACTGCCTTGGCCTCCCAAAGCATTGGGATTACAGGTGTGAGCCACCATGCCCAGCCTACTCGAGATTAAAGTATTAGACTTAATCCTAAAGACAAGGTAAGATGACAATCTCTTCAGCATAGCACATACTGTTTTACTTAACCTACATCTATCTACATTTCTAGCATCATATCCTATCCACCTCCCCAATAAACTACCATCTCCCATTCCATTTACTCTTAGAATGATACCAAACTGTCTATAGTTCCTTGAATAGGATCAAGCTCTTATCTCCAAACTTTTGCATATACCATTTTCTCTACTCAAAAAATTTCCTCCTCTCCTCCCACAATCTGCTTTGCCTAGCTAAAATTAGACTTATTCAGTTGTAAAACCTGGTCTGACAGTAAACCACACACAACCCTTCTTCCTTTATGTTCCCAGATAACATGATACACTGTGTTAAAATTCTAGACTAGAGGCTGGGGAGGCCAAGGCAGGAGGACTGCTTGAGGCCAGGAATTCATGACTAGCTTGGGCAACATAGTGAGATTCCATCTCGGAAAAACAAAAAAAAATTTTTTTAAATTAGCCAGGGGAAGTTGCTGTCACCTGTAGCCCCAGTTACTTGGGAAGTTGAGGCAGGAGGATTGCTTGTGCCCAGGAGTTCAAGGCTGCAGTGACCTATGATCCCATAACTGCACTCCAATCTGGGCGAAAAAAGAATTCTAGACTGGAAATTCCCGTAAAACTAGCACTGTTTATGATTCATTCTTATTCACAAGGTATGGCACTTAGTAAGTGCACAAAAAACACTTCTTTTACAAGTGTCTCCAAGTATATTGGGGTTTGAAAGAATACTTTTGGGATTCATATTTCAGAACCCATTAATTAATGATGAGGTTATTATCATGAAGTTCTTCCAGAAACTAAATTTACCATGGGAAAGTTCCAAAACAGATCCACATACTACTCTTTGGATTCAGGTAGATCATGTTTTAGTGGCACTCCAATGTAATGGTGAAGCTATAAAGCACTGTAGTATTAAACCTATGAGTAATCAAGAAACAAATGTAATCTGAAGCATTTCCCACACATGGGAGAAGTGAATTACATTAAAGTTACAGAATTAAAGTATATTAAAACTTAGTATTAAACCTTGAGCTTAGCTTTAAAAGAAAATTCCTTTGTATGGAGTACCTTTTAACACAAATAATATTCATATACCAACCATAATTGCTCAATCCTCTGTACATTCATTACACTTCATATAAACATTTTAGCTCTTAGTTCATTGTACTGGACTTATCTGATTACATGACTCTATTAGACTGCAGGCTCTTTGAAGGTAACCTGCCATTCACTTTTGTATCTCAGTGCTTAGCAGCAAATAGATTCCTCCCAAAGTCATTTGTTAAATGACTTAAATAGTATTCTTACATCTATAAATAATCCTGCAAATAATTTTACAAAAGAAAATTAGGGTTAGAGGTTAAGTAACTTGGCTGAGATCACAGAGCAAGTAGGATAATGAAATTAGAATTTAAATCTAGGTCTCCAGTCAAAAAATTTTATACTTTTTCTACTACCTCATACATATTACCACAAGTAACTACAAGTTATACAAGAAGTAAGTCCTGTAGTAGTTATTTTTAGCTAAAAAGCAACGACTCAACCATAAAAATGAATCACAAAAAAACTACAAAAGTAACTGTCCTTTAAAAACAAGATCTTTGAACTTAAAGGTCATTTTTTCCATTTATAAATATACAAAACTGTCATACAAAGTTAGTTATTACTACAATAGTCTCAACAAAATACTGCTATAGGTATTTAAGATTTTACCTTGTACTTCTCTATCATGATACTCTTTTAGCTTTGTCCAAAGTTCCTTAAAGTCATTAGATATATCTGCAGAACTAGGGCTTCCACAACTGCTTCCAGAGACATTCATCTTGCTTAATAATATGCTCCACACTTTTGTTTGATCAGTATTTTCTGACCTTTTCTGTTACATTATACAGGTACGAAGTTGTCTTTGCACAGTTGAAATACCTGAAATGACAGATTGCAACATAAATGAATCTTGCATTTATCTTTATGTAATTTGAAGTCAGGATGAAACACAAGCACAAGTTCTCCTTGTTTACCTACAATTAATCGTTCTGTGAATTTGGGAAGAGATGGGAAAGAGTGAGGAAAGATGATTATGATGATAAAGCTCTGATCTCAATTATTTGGCCTTTATATAAGGTAAATGTTCAGGCAAATTTTCTCTTATTCCTCCAAGAAAGGAGTAATTACCTAAATTATACAAAACTGAAAGGATTCAGATATTGAAAGGTTCATAATTATTCACCGTCAGAACTGATTTACTATTGTAAAAGAATTTATTGCTCTTTTAACTTTTGAATTGATGTGGAGTACAAAAACATACTGAACCAAAAAATGAAAAACATTCTGAAATATTCTTTAGATTAACAAGCCTCCACATATATGTACACATTATAAAAAAGACAGATGATGTAGTAACGCAGATGAGGATCTGTATAACTTTCCAAAACAAAAGAAGTTAGTAAGACATAGACACACTAAAGATCTGTGAATACAAAACCAGTTTATATTTAGAGGTACAAGACAATTAACAGTAAAGCTACTTTATGCATCTCTCAGAATAAAAGTGAATGATTAAGTTTATTACTTATATGGCCCTTGAAGGAAGTAACAGGCTATTAAGAAGTTCAAATGGATTAATAAATATTTTAATATGTCTTCTTAAAGTGAAATCATTAAGTAGCTACCATTTAAAAAGTAAAATGATTAGCAAGTCTATTAAACCTCATGTCTGCCTCCTTAGCCAATGCCATACTATTGCTAATGAGTGCCTAAACTGATTTAAGTGTCTCTTGCTAACCATTTCTTGAGGTCTCTGATGAAGGAGCTAAAATAAACAATGATAATTCTAAAGGGAGCAAGAGTATGTGTGAAGCCACTTGGTGAACTGTAAATCGTTATGGAAATAAATATACACTTTTATTAAGCTTTTCAAAAATTGCAATTAGCCTTTTAAAAAAAATAATCGGCAAAAAGTGAACATGTACTGGACTTTAGATGATAGGGAATTACTGTTAATCTTCTTAGGTACGATAATGATGTGGTCACGTTTTCAAAAAAGTCTTATCTGTTAAAGGGATATCTACCGAGGTATTAAAGGTAAAGTGACAAAATGGGCATTGGGTGGGAAGATGAAATAAGAACGGCAGAACTTTGACAATTATTGAAGCTGGGTGATGGATAGGTGTATGAGGGGCTTTACAATTCTAGTATCTCTCTTATGTACATTCCGTAAAAAAGTTTTTAAAAGCAGGATTGAGTGCACTGCATTAGTACAGCTTTGCTTCCAAAGAGGCTTGCATTCTACTGCTTTTTAACCCTAAATCAAGGAGCCCATGTAAGAGTCAATAAAACTCACCATTTATTGTTATAGCAAGGATTGTGCTGTTTTATATTCATTATTTTACTTAATCTTCAGAACCACTCTATATGAGACAGGTACTATCATTAATTTCATTTTACAGTTGGGTAAACAGGTGTAACAAGATTAAATGATTCGCCCAAGGTCACATAGCTAGGACATGGCTATGTCAGGGCTGGGACTCAAGTCATGAGACCAGTAACCATAAAGTACCTCTGTGTGGGGAAAAAAAAAGCGGGGGGAACTAATTATTTTTATTAAATAAATAGTTTAAAATAAAGGTTTAATTACTTTAATGAATAATTTAAGATTGCACAATATATCAGTTGAAAACCAATAGCACAAAATAAGCATCCTTTAAAAAAAGTAACTCTCACCAGAGGTAGTTTAAAAAGTCAAGTGCTCATTTTAAACCACATTAAAAACTCTTTATCAGTACTGAACTTGAAAATTCTGGCTCACAAAATCCTTTCCACCTGTCCTGCACGTCCAGCACTCTCCGCTGGCATCTCTCCTTGCCAATAAACCGCTATTCGCTGCGTCTTAATCTCTCAGAAACGTACATCTTGCCTCTCAAGTTGCATTCCGGGCTCAAAGGCCTGTAATAACTTAAAACATTTCGGTGTATCCCTTAGCAGTACAAGTCACCATAATCAAGGTGTTTAATAAAATATTTACTGTCCCACCACACGTACTCTCACACAGGTATGGCAAGAGGCACGCCTTGAGTCACACAGGGGACCTAAACAAACTTCAAAGGGCCTCTGTGCAGTCCTCTTACATGAGCAAAGCAGAGGTGCAAGGCCTCTCATCGCAGGGCCCTTCTCCATCAGCATCTCCCGGGTGCCACGCAGGTTTCGCGTGCGGGTCTGGGGGAAAAGCTCTAAAAGATAGCAGCACGGCTGGCGCAGGAAGCGCGCGTGCGGCGCTCGGCGCATGCGCGGTGCGGGCTCGTCACTGGGAGGCGCTTCCTCAGCGTGCGCGGGAGACCAAAGAACAGCTCCGCAGCGCAAGCTCGTCCTCCAGCCGGTCCACCTCCACCGACTTTACCTTGAGCCCAGCCTACTTCCTTAGACACAGTCCTAGAACCGTGCGGCCACCCCCACCCCAGGAGCAAAAGCCCTCGGCTCAGCGCGCAGCTCCAGACCGGAAGTAGCCGCTGCGACCCATCGCTCCCGGGTAGGGGGAAGGAGATTCCTCTTACTCACAGATTCCAAGATTGCCTCGAGATTCGTGAAAGGTCCAGAAGGGAAGTGGGAACCCTCTGGAGTTGTGAAGGGACGGCTGCTCGCTTTCCTCCTCTTTTACCCTTTTCCTTCACAGGAGTGCCAAACCCGCGGCGGGAAAGCCGGCCCCTCTGGGTAGCCCGCGCTATAAGGCCGGCAGCCGCCGGCCTGGCTCGGAGGCGGCCGGACCCACCCCGCCGGAGCCCGCGCGACGTCACGCGGGAGTTCCCGTTGCGTCACGCCCCTTCCTCCCGCCGCGCAGCCCGGCGGCGCCCCTCACGCCCCTGCCGAGGAGCTGGTCAGTGGTGCGGCCCTAAGGAGCCGGCTGACCAGAGTGCAGCGCCGCCTCTGCGCTGACAGGAGTGGACAAGGAGCCTGGCGACAGCCCTGGCGTTTTCGAGATGCGCTGGAGAAAACTCAAACTGCTTTGTCTGACGAGCATAAAGTCCATGGTGTTACGTAAAAGTTATCTTAACAGTGTGTCCGACTTCAGTATTTTGCAAAGAAAGCATGTATATGTGACCAGTACCAATGGGGGGTTAAAATTAACTGATTTGGGAATGATACGGATCAGTCTAACGTAGTTTTCATCCCTGTAGCTGTTACCTAGTGATGTGACCTGACAGGACTGGATGCCATATATCAAAACGATGTTTATTTGGTTGAGGTTAGATGGAAAATTTCTGGCAAACCTGAAATGACAAGGAATCTGAAGCAATCAGCATTATTTTTGGGAAAACTACTGTTAGGTAATGTTTTTTTTTAAAAAAGTCAGATTTTTCTGTAGCTGTTCGTTTGATATTCAGACTGATAGTATGTGTTCCTATTTTTCTTGATTTCTAGGAGAATCGTTTTTGGAGCACTAGAAATTCTGCAGATGAACAAAATGGAATAGAGTAGAATCACAATATCTTTTAAGCCAGTCCTGTACTTTCGTGTAATCATTCTAAGACCCGGGAGGATGACAAGGAGTAATACTGTAAACATAAAAGTTTAGTACTTAGAAAATATAAATACAAAGTGTAAAGGTAATTTTTCTACCCGTTCCAAATTGTAAGGGATGAATAAATACCATAACTTGCTCCTTGGAATTGTACATAACAAGATGTTTATCTACTATTCTGGCACTGCCATTTGAGAGTTGGTATAATGAAGAGAGCTGCCGAAACTTCATTACTTTGTTGTAGCAACTCTCTTTCACTTCCCAATTTTACAAGACTTAATTCATAACATTTTTAAAAGAGAATGGATGAGAAATTGACCATGCTATTTCCTATACAACATAGGACATATTGGCAGAGTGAAGCTTGTATAAACGTTTATCATGGAAATGGAGAGTTTTGTTATAAATGGAGAGAACCTATAAATCACTTTGTAATTTAACAGCATGCTGAAAGAACAGTGTACCTGTGGTCCAGAGAACAACTATCTGAACAGAATAACCTAACCTGTTCCTATGGCGTCTGCCAGTGACTCACTATCTAATCCATTTATGCAAGTCCAATCCAAAGAATCATCCTTGGCACTTTCTTCTTCCTTAACCCTCATATCCAATCCATCACCAAGTCCTGTCAGTTTTACTTACAAAACATCTAAATCCATCCTCTTCGCTCCATCACTGCCTTCATAGTCCAAGATAACCATTATCTTACCTAGTCTACTGGTAGTCTCCTTTCCATATCCACCCAACCAACCACCCCACCTAAACCTTTGTCTTCACTGGCGTTCCAAAAAATTTTGAGCATCTATTCCCAATTTGTGTGCATATAGAATTTTAAATTATATACATGTATTGCTGAAAATGGTATGTGGTCTAATGAGTAAGTTACAGGCTCTGAAGTCAGACCTTCTGTGTTTGAATCGTGCTCTAATACTTCCTGACTGAGTGACCTTGGACTGGTTGCTTTAACCTCTCTGTCTCATTTTTCCTACTTGTAAAATGAGGTATAATAATAGTACCAACCTCACAGGATGTGAAAATTAAATGAATTATTGTACACTGCTTAGTATAGTACTCAGATACATAATATAGGCTCAGTAAAATCTAGCTGTTATTCGTACTTCCGAGCTAATAGACTATAACACATTTAAAAAAACTTTTTAAAGGATGAGAAAAAATAGAATAAAAATCGAGTATCTTCTCTTCCCCCCACCTTAAATTGTGTCCACTTTGAAACCACTTCTCTACCCTGCAGCTACTGTGATCTTCTTGAAAAGTAAATGTCACTCTGGTGCTTAAACCCCTTCAGTGGCTTCCTGTTACTCTGTGAAATGACCCTTTGAACTGCCTCTACTATCTCTCCAGCCTTACTTCCAAACTTTTTCTGTCCTCTAGGCTCACTGGCCTTTTAGTGTCTCCTAGGGCATTTCATGCCGTTGCCTCTGCCTGGAATTCTTCACCAAACCTACCCCCTGTTCTTTGCCTGGGCATATACTAATCATCTTTCTAACTTGTTTCAATAGTTTCTTCTATTAGATACCCTTATAATACCATGTACCTCCCCAGCTTACGTTTTTTCCCATTTTAGTTGTTTAATTAATCCTGTCTCCCTGCTAGACTAAGTTTCGTGAGGTCTAAAACTATGTCTGATTTTATCTCCAGGAATTAAAATAGAGCCTGCCACAGAGTCAGTATTGTGTGTATAAGTGAATGAATTGGGCATCCCTTGATGGAGTCCTGTTTTTATGTAAGTGAAAACCTTTGGAAACTTTCAAAACTCTTAGGTTTTTAAATGAGATTTTATAATGGTCACTTTAACAATGGAAATGGTAGGCATACTCATAGATATCTGCCCCTATTAAGGGCTCTAAGACCCACATGGATTAATTTTGAAGTCCCAGAGATCTGCTGAGAAAATATATTTAACAAAGAAGCAGTTATTTTGAACCCTTCTAATACTGAGTTTCATATATTTTATGGCTTAGAACAGTATTTCCTGAACTTTTTCATTTCGGCATACTTAGAAAATGAATTACATATTGTGATGAAAACGTAAGGCTGCTTCTATCTAGAGGCAACAGAATTTGGGACTCCAGCCACCCCAGACCCAGTGCTGCCACCTTCAGGGCTGGGATTTAATGTCCCAGCACACCTAAAAAACTACTGGGAGGTCCCTGGTTGGGATGCTCGATTTAAAAATTGTGTGGTGAAGTGGTTTGAATGGTAAATTTTATGTTATATATATTTAGCACACACAAAAATTGTGTGATAGTATACAAATTCTAGGATTCTTAAAAGTAGAATTTTAGAACTCATGCAGATTTTAAAATCATCTAACTCAAGCCATTTTACAGTGAAATTCTGCTGATTTTACAATCTGCTTAACTCATCCGAGTAGCTAAGTGTTGTGAAGGGAAAATCACCTGGTTTCCAACCTCATACAGGGCATCCATTAATCCTTAGAATAGCTTTTGTTCAGTTCCTTCTATTCCCTTTGCTATCTTCCAAACCTTCACTATTTTTAATTCTCAGGCCTCTGTAAAGTATTTTCACTCTCAGCAGACAACCTAGCCTCCTGATTAGACAAGACAATTGAGCTTAATAAGTGTGATCTTACTAAACTTCCCTTTTTCTTTCTCTACCCTGTGACTTAGGCAGTACCATTTTGCAGTTAAAAATACTACCTAAACCCAGTTGCTTTTCACCACCTTCTTTGCATCCACCCTGGTCCAAGCTACCCCCAACCTCTTCTACAGGAATAGCCTCCTTTTTTTTTTTTTTATTTTTTAAATCAATTTCTTTCCATTTTCACTCTTTCCCCCTCTTACAGCATATTCTCCAATGACAGTCAGAATGGCCCTTTAAAATCTGTCAAAACATCACACTCTCCTGCTCAAAACATTCCAGTGTCTTCTCATCATCTTAGAATAAGACCCAAACTCTTTCCTATAGAGTCAGGACAAGTCAGTCACTACAATCTACTTATGTTACTTCCTAAATGTAATTTTGAATTAGCGCTTTCCTTTCCATCCTTGTTCCTTTTGCTCTAGTTTATGCCTTGATAATTTCTTACCTAAACAACCTCCCTGCCACCAGTTTTGTTCACCTTATTGCCTAAAAGTTTAAAATTCAATCCCTTTAAAACATCATAGAAATCCTTCTTAGCCTTGCACACGCTGTCACCCACTTTGCTCTTCCCCTCTATCAACAGGAAACTGCTTTTATTCCTTCCCTTTGCTGTTTCTTTGTCTTGGCTCATACAATGCTTTTCTCTTGGAATTATCTCCATCCCCACCTTTTACACTTCACCTTTCTACTTATTCTTTAAGACTCAGTTCAGGTAGCACCTCTTCCAGGAGACTAACCTAACATCTCTCTTTACCCTTCCTACCTACCCCCTTCCACAAATGGTCCTCATTCTCCCAAACCTCTCAATACATATCTTTATTACTGCGCTTAACACCTTTATACTATAATTATTTTAATGCTTTTATCTTCAACTGGGTTGTGGGCTCCTTGATGTCGGAGACTGTGCTTTCTTTATTCTCAGTTTTCCTAGTTCTTAGAGAGTCCTAGCACAGCACACTATCTCATAGAGTCACATATAAAATTTAAAAGTTTCTAGTAACCACATTTAAAGAAGTAAAAAAAACAGGTGAAATTAATATATTTTATTTAACCCAATTTATCCAACATTATTTTACCATATAATCAATATAAAAAGTAATAAGACTTTTAATATTCTTTTTCTTCATACTAAGTCTTTGAAATCTGTTATATATTTTACCTTTATAGCACATCTCAGTTTGGAGAAGTCACATCATTTCCAGTGCGCAAGGCCACATGTGGCTAGTGGCTACTGTTTTGGACAGCACAGGATCAGCATATGTAATCATCTGATGAACAAATGAAATTATGTGATTTACTTAAAGAACCAAGATGGAGCTGGGACTAGGAGATGGGTGTCTGATTCTTAGCCTGATGCTATTTCCACTATTTGTGCTGGGCATTTCCCACCTCTGTCCCACTCCTCACATCATCCCATCTCCCTACCCCTCAGCATTGAGTACGTGTATCTCCAGTCACAGAATTAAAAAGTAAGTGGTTAAATCTTTTATGATTATTTACATAATACTTTCCAGCATCTCTAACATGAACTAGTGCTTTCCTTTCCATACCAATACCGGTAAACGAGTGAGCTGTTATACCTGCAGTCAGAACTGTTTCAAGAATAGGACAGAATGCTGTTTGAGACACAAGAGGGAGGAGCAACTTTAAGACAAAAGAAAATTATGTCAACTGTCAAAATTTGTGCCAACTTAGGTGAACATTTGATTTAATTTTTAAAAATTGTTTACAGTAGTTAGTATGTGTTGCTTGTGAGTAGGAGTAAACATCAATTAGTGATCTTGCTCCAAGTGCCAAAATATTTTGTTTATGATTTGAGATGGTGGTGCCAAGATTGCAGTTAGGTTGAGCAGTTTTATAATTGTTTTAAAAGATGTATTTAACATTCACGGAGCGTGTCAGTATCACAGTTTTTATTTTGACAGTATATTAGGTGTTCATTTAAGTGCTTATAATGGACATAAAAGATTATGCATTGCTTTCCAATTAGAAAGATCAGCCTTATGTAGTATGGCCAACTTCCAACTTAGGTAAAGAAACTTTATTTATTTTGATGTTTACTATAGCTATATTGGACTTAATACCTTCTTCATTTCCTTTTATAAGCTATTAAAGTAGTGTTTTGTTTTTTTTTAAACATCATTCACTGAGCTACTTCATTTCACATCAGTAATGGGCAAAAAGTTCTACTAGTACATAATTTGCCCACTTTAGGAGATATCTCTTTATGCTTGATGAAGAATGTGATACAGTATATTCATGGTTTCCTAAGTTTAAATTATAATGTGTTGATAAAAAATGTTATTGGTCTGTTATTTGTAATATGATTTATTATCAATGGAAAAGTACAGCTATTTCTTCCATGTAATTTATTTATTATGCAGTGGCTGTTCAGGCAGTATTTCATATCTATGCATATAGGTTTATGAAGCCCTGGAATTTTGTTAAGTGGTTAGCCTATTGGCCTTGTCTCTAACACTGGTGGTTTCTTAAAAAATTTTTATTGAGGTAAAATATACAAATATAATTTACCATCTCCACCATTTTTAGTTGTATAGATCAGTGGTAACAAATGCACTTATATATTTTTTTCGTCCTTCCTCTTCCTCTTCCACCTCCCTTCCAAGCTTCTGGTAACCACCAATCTAGTCTCCATTTTCATGAAATCTACTTTTTTTTAGTTCTCCTGTATGAGTGGGAACATGAAATATTTTTATTTCTGTGCTTGGCTTATTTCACTTAACATAATAGCCTCCAGTTTCATCCATTTTGCTGCAAATTCCGTTCTTTTTTATGGCTGAATAATATTCTATTGGAACATTGGCACTTTTAAGAACCTCAGAACTTAACTGCTGAAGAGATGATAAAAGAACTTAAGAATGATCACTTAGACTGTAGAGTAGAAAAGTTTATTTTATTTGGGGAATATTGAAAAACTAATTTTTATCCAGTAAATAAAATACTATATTGTCCTGTGCATGTATGTGTAATGCAACCATGACACAAGCTGTAGGAATAATATTTATTTACAGTAATGTAAATGGAAAATATTATGAAGGGCTAACTGTAGGAACAAGTCACTGCCATTTAGAGTCTATTAATTAAAGCATTCCTTGGTAGGTTCACAAGAGCAAACATGTTTAATATTCATTGATTTGTCACTTAAAAAAATAATGAATCATATCTTAAATGGTAATTTTTTTATCCATGAATTAATGAATTTATTCGCTGCTGACAAATAGTTGTGATCTTTAATGTATTTAATGCATCATAAATTACAGATGTATCTTTAAACACACTGTATGACTTTTTTTTCAGTCTTTCCCTATTCTAATCATGCTTGAGAAAAATGAATTTGTTTAAAATACTGGTTTTTCCTTCTCCTAATCCATATGTTAGTCTAAGGTTAAGGAAGTTTTGATAGTTACTTTTCCAAAGATAAATTCAAAAATATTTTATGTTCAAAATTAAGTTCTCAGAGGAGACCCTGAGTTTTAGCCAATACTTTTTCAATTTTAGTTGTTATAATCAGAAGTAGTAAAAATTTAGAGTGAAATGATGTTTTCATTCTCTGCCACTCTTGGTGACAGTTTGTTTTTGTGGACTGTTTAGGATACTAAAGTTGAAATAGATAAGCTTCCTCTTCTCAAATCTAGTAGACCTAGTAGTAAAGTGACTATGTGCCCTAGCTTTCCAGTCACACTCCTGATTAATGCCTATTGTTCTAGCTTAATGATTAATAGGGCTCCCTTTTACTCTTAAAATTGTCCTGGTTTGGATGATAAATCATGTGGTCAGAAGCTTTAAGGAATTTGAAATGCAAGCTAATAAAAAAAGGAAGATTTAGATGTTCTTTTGTAATCAGGAGTATTTCCTTCTTATCCATATACAGATCTAGCTATATTCTTTTTAAAGATTATAACATAGATAATACAAGCCACAAAAGAATTACCCTTTCTGATTTATTAATAGTACCTCTGAAATTCCTATGAGTTAAGAAATGGTTTGTTTAATACTTACAGGAAATTCGAGAACAATTAACAATGATAAAATACAAAGTACCTTTCCTACACATCTTTTGAACCTAAAAATAACTGTCATAAAGGTAGAACATGTACAGTTTTCATTTTTTCACAGATGTTGATAAATCAGGTGGTTTAACTAGCATTGTATGTACAAACTAGTAGATAAATAGACCCAAGACTTCAACTCCAGTTTTCTGGTACTCTTTTCAGTACACCATGCAGTTTTCAAATAACAGAATCTATGTAAATCTTATTCTGTGCTTTTCTGCTTTTTAATGTAGAAAATGTTTTTGAGAAAATAACAAAGTGTCTGAATTTTGACTAAGAATTATTATTACATAAAGGCTAATTTGCAGTCCTAGTACATTTTTCTATTTACTTCAAGAAGCTTTACATTTTAAGAGGTAACTAAAAGAGCTTTTAAATTTGATAGCAATTTATTAGTCTCATACATAAGGAGAGGAAAACAAACTGTGTTCTCTCAGGCAGGGTTGGAGTGAAGCACCTATTGTAACCATCCCAGTTCCTTTTTTTTTTTTTTACTTTTTTTGCATTAATAATGTATTTCTTAGTATTTTTAGCACACATACTCTTTTACTTGCCTTACAATTGATGTGTACGTTTGAGAGATGACTATAAATTGACTTTTTTTTTTTTGAGACAGAGTCTCACTCTGTTGCCCTGGCTAGAGTGAGTGCTGTGGCATCAGCCTAGCTCACAGCAACGTCACACTCTTGGGCTCAAGCGATCCTTCTGCCTCAGCCTCTCGAGTAGCTGGGACTACAGGCATGCACCACCACGCCCGGCTAATTTTTTCTATATATATTTTTAGTTGTCCAGATAATTTCTTTCTATTTTTAGTAGAGATGGGGGTCTCGCTCTTCCTCAGGCTGGTCTCGAACTCCTGAGCTCAAACGATTCGCCCGCCTCGGCCTCCCAGAGAGCTAGGATTACAGGCGTGAGCCACCACGCCCGGCCTATAAATTGACTTTTAATGGAATTAGCAAAAATGTTTATACTGGCTTTCCCAGCCCTGAGTTCTAGATTCTTTCTTGTACTAAGTTTAAAATTAAATAGATTGAAGGGCCTTGAATTATGGTGTAATCTACGAAGGGACCAGAGCAGGAAGTGCACCAAAAATTATGATCATATTCTACAATCAATGATGGCATATAGCCATATTCTCAGCCTTATGCTGCTGTACGACCAGGGTTTAAACCTTGGCCCTATCTCTGATTATCTAAATGTTTTCTGGACAAGTCTTATTTCCCTAACAGAAAGATGAGAATATTAAGACTTACTGTGCCCAAAGGGGTTGTTGTAAGAATGAAATAATATATTTGAAATTTCTTAAAGAATTCGGAGACATTTGAAGCAGCTTGCCTATTGGGAGCAGAATGGCAGAAGGCTTTCCAGGTAGAACTCATGTACAAAGGTTCTGCTGTGGTAAGTCATTATGAGTTCTGGAAACTGCAAACATATAATAATGTGTTTGTATAGATTATTATTGGGAAAGATCAGCAGCCCCATCTAATTTGCTGAATGAATTCAAATGTTTAATTCTAATCCTATTGAAAAAATAATTTAAATTTCTCTGTACTTTGGTTGTTTATCAATGAAATGAAGATAATAATACATACCTTGGGGATTTTATAGAATTTGGGATTTTATAAGATTTAATGAGATGTACATATGTATCCAAACAATGTAAGAAATAGTTGTTAATAGTAGATAGACTTAACAGCTACAGCTGATCAGAGCGATCTCTCCAATTGCTAAAGTTGTATAATTGTAGTGAAATTGTTGAATTACTTTGCAAATTGTGAGAGATGTATAATTATAGAAGGAATTAAATTATAATTTAAGTGCTTTTATATATATTCTCTTTTTTTTTTAGCCTGCCTCTTACCATGAATTTACATATATTATCTTACTTGATTTACATAATTGAGTTTAGGTAAGTCGGGTAGTTTTATTACATGTTTGTTGTTATTATTTTTATTATATTCCACGGGATTTAAAAAATCATCTAGCCCAACAGCAAAATTGTATAGAAAGGAGAAACTAATTTATTCATTTATTTCAGAAATTAATGGTTGTTAGAAATAATTTATTTAACAGTGATTTATGATCTATTCAGCTTCAAGTCAAAGAAAGGAAGTGTTAGTATCAAGCTGATTGTGATCTAAGCTCATTTAGTGAAGACCTGAGTATATTTGATCCCTCCCTTTGAAAATAGTATCTGTTACTATTGGGCTTTGTTCAGCAGTGTGTATCCCCACTTTTTGTTATTTGCTGTTCTCTTCAGTTCAGTTTTCCTATTTCATCCTAATTCAATTCAATAGCTACTTTAACCACCTTCTAAGGAGAGAGAATTATTTTTTTGAAAACTCATATTTAATTATTTTATTTTAACAGAATTCAAGTTAAAAGAAAAGATGATATGCTTTTAGTCAGATTTCTTTTTATTTGCCCCATTTGTCCTTCACTTTTTCTAAACTAAGTTTATACATTATACAAACAAATATAGTATTTACTTGATGAAAGCACGTGACTATTAAGTTTTTCTGTTTTTAATCTGCATGACTAGAGCCTTCATATAATGTCTTCCAAGCTCCAAAATCCCATTATAGGTTATAATGAATTACTTCTTGTAACCAGACCCTCTTGGACACAGTCCAAGATAAACTTGTACTATTCAAAATTCTGTGTTTCACTATAATAAGAAGTGTTACTTGAGGATCCAATCTAGTCAATCTGTTTTTAGTGTAATTTTACCAATGTGAAAACTTAATCAAGTCTTAGGATTAATGCTGGACATAAAAGTATTTACAGAGTACATACTAATGTTCATTTTGCTGCTGTTTGGCCCTTTAAAAATTGGCAACCAAATTCAGGAAATAAATTGTAATTTATTAGAAAATACCTTTCTCACAGAAGATCAAGTTTCAGTGCATCTCAGGTTTTGTGGGAATGGATCAAATACATCAGACAAAAGTAGGCTAAAGTTCCTTACTCTCCTTTGAAACTGCTGTACTCATTTCTCAGAAAATCCATGTTAGTTATATTGTGTATTAGAATTATATTGGTAAAACAAAAGGCAGTTTAACCATATTTGTCCTATAATATGGTGTATTGGACACCACTTGGACCTTGCTTGCTCTAGCTATTTCAGTGGCAACCAGATTCATGCAGATGAAACCTGACAGCCCCTCACCTGACTTTTTGCCCTACGGACTTCTCTGAAACCAGTGGAAAAAAAAGTTTGAAAGTGTAAGAAATTAGCAATCCATGAGGCAACCCCTAACTGGTGGAAATCAAAGTGGTGGATAAATGCTCCTCTTTTGTGTCCTTTGGCAGGCTATTCTGCCTTCTGAGAAAGTTTCATGGCTCCTAAGAACATACTAGGTTTGAACCCTATTTGCTCGAAGTGGGAGATGAACTCAAGAATGCTCTTTTGTATTGGCTTTCCCTCCTTCCCTGTGTCCTTCCCCTAAACTCTACTCCTGTTCTGTGATGCCTTCCCAAATAAAGAACTTTCACATAAACTGGAGGACTCAGGCTTTACTTTCCATGGAGAACCTAGACTAAAAGATAAAGGGAAAACATGAAATTTCTATGTCACTATTTTTAAATTGTTACTGGAGAATTTAACTTCTGAAAGTTGGCATGCATGAATAGGACAGTCAGATTAATTATATCAGTCACTTAAAATGATGTTAATGCTGATCCAAGATTGATTGGACATGTGCATGTGAGGTTATTTTTCTGATAGTGTTAATGGGGTGCAATTCAAGGGACTCATGTGCTTGCTCATTCTCTCTTACAGGCAGGAGAATCTTTTCTTGCTGGTTTTCTAGGATCTACCAACCAGAGATCCTAATGTGATATGTCTGGAATGGAGTTTAGCAATCAACATTTTTTTTTTTTTGAGACAAGGTCTTGCTCTATCACCCAAGCTGGAGTGCAGTGGCATGATCATAGCTCATAGCTTATTGTAATGACCAACTCCTGGGCTCAAGCAATCCTCCTACCTCAGCCTTCCAAGTAGCTGGGACTACAGGCATGCAGCACCATGCCTGGTTAATTTTTTAATTTTTTGTAGAGACAGGATCTTATTATGTTGCCCAGGCTGGTCTTGAACTCCTGGCCTCAAGCAGTCCTCCCGCCTCAGCCTCCCAAAATGCTGGGATTATAGGCTTGAGCCACCGTGTCTGGCTGCAATCAGTATTTTTTAATAGGCATCCTCCAGGTAAGTAAGATGGCCCATGGACTATACTTTGAGAAACATTGCTAGGTTATTACAGTAGTAATACTACTGAGTATAATCTGTGACTATGGAAAGCTAACTGGCTCTACAGGGACTGAATTAGTATTGTGGCACCATTAATCAAAGGTTCTAATGAACTGAGCTAACAAACCACACACTGGTAAGTCAGATTAAAAAGATTTTAATTTTTATTTCAAAGTCACTGCTCTTCCTTTGTGGAAATTTGATTCGATATTAACTTTAGTATTAACTAAATACTAAATACTTGGTTCTAATTTTAGTATTAACATGTGGCTTATTAGGGTTGCAAGGAACTGCTTAGAGTTTAATTTATGCTAGATATTTGGGATTCCTGGTGGAAATATAGCAACATGTCATTCATCTGAAAGAAGTATGCACTCACATCTTAACAAGTAAAACTGTGGGAAAAGAGACTGGTATTGATGTGATGGAATGGCCTGAACAACTTTTCTTGCTGAATGGCCTGTAGTCAGGTAAGGTTAGTTCCATATTATAGATAAACAGTATACTTGTTCCTGAGCAACATATATTTGCTTTTAATTGTATCAAACAATTGCTTGGAAAATGACTAGAGCAGAATTCAACAAGTCTCTAAAATGCTATGTAGATGATGGTATTTATCATTTAGTACTTAATATTATTCCATTATTGGTAAAATATTAATATTTTCAGAAAAGTGAATGATTCTACTATCTCAGGCTGTATTTCATCTAGTTTCAGTTAGGAGACCCCTGCCCTCCAAATTTAGACCTGTATTGGTTAAATGTAAATTTTTTTATGGAAGACTTCATCACAGAGAAATTCTCTAATATTGCTTTATGTCCGTAACTACTGTTTTGCAAGTTACATAAAGTTATAATTGATCTTGTATTTCTTAATGTTTCAAGATTCATTCATAAATTCATTAGTTTTAAAATGTCTAGATTAGAAATGGGAAAAACTTCCTTCTAACATGAAAATATTTTAAACTTTAATTAGACAAGCTCTTAGAATGTTTGTCACCAGTATTCTGAGCTCCTTTCTATCCAATGACATACATTTCATAAATAGCTCCTGTGTGATCTTTGCTCATTGGCTCCATCCCCTAATCAATTAATCAGTCTGAGGCTAATTTAATATTATCTTTAGAAAATGTTAAATCCTATTCTATCTTCTTATACCCAATACATTTTGAACTCAATCTTCTCATCATTATTTACTGTCAAGACAATAAAATATAATTTAATATTAATCTATAATAAATTTAATTCAAATGAATTTAATTCAGAATGGAATCTTTTAGAGGAAAGAAAACATTCTAGAGTACTGAAGAAATCATTCAATTGGTAATAGAAAGAACACAATCCTAAGAGCATATAGAAATCCTTGGCCAACTAATTTGATGTCGTGTGAGATAACAAATATAAATAGCCTTTAAAAAACTCAAGATAGTTGCACAAGTAAGGTACAGTCATGCCCTGCATTAATGATGTTTCAGTTAGTGATGGACCACATATACTATAGTGGTCCCATAAGATTATAATATAGTATTTTTACTGTACCTTTTCTATGTCTAGATATGTTTAGATACACAAATACCATTGCATTACAAGTGCCTATAGTATACAGTACAGTAACATGCTGTACAGGTTTGTGGCTGAGGAGCAATATATCATATATACCATATATATATATACCATATAGTGTATGGTAGGCTCTATCATCTAGGCTTATGTAAATACACTCTATATGATTACACACAACAAAATCACCTAGTGATGTGTTTCTCAGAATGCATCCCCATCATTAAATGACACATGACTTTAGTATAATTTGAATTATCCATGTTATACCTTCTTCCATTAATATAGATGGTTGAAATTTGAATTTTATTTAAAAGTATTTAAACCTTTAATCATCTTGGTATCCTGCTCTTAAAATACTTTTAACAAAGGCTTCTTTGAAGTGAATCTTTAATTGGGTTGGATTATATGGGCTTCTAATTTTTAAAATTTAAGAAGGTTAAAATGTTTTCCAATATTAAATGTTAATGCCTTCCAAGGTTTCTGAATTAATTTTTATCTCTCTGACAAAAATAAAATGCGTATTTTAAGTTGAACTTTGACTTCTCTTACTGAAGCTATTTGTTGAAATGTCTTATATAGTCTGTTAAAGGGGTGAGAAGGGTACAGACCTTTGCTGAGCATCTACTATGTTCCAGGAACTGTGTTAAATGTTTTATGCATGGCATATCATTTACTACTTCCAACAACTCTTAAAGAATGGTATTAGTTTCCTTAACTTACAGATGGAGAAAAGAGAATTCAGTTAAATAATTCCCAATGGTAAACTATTTTGTAGCAGAGTCAATATTCATCCTTTGTCAATTTGGCTCAAAAGTTCACATGCTTTTCAATATACTCCTCTTTCTCTTGTAAGTTAAGAAACAAATGAAAGCGATTATTTTTCAGAGTCCACTGGGACTGAACCAAAATTACCAAATTTAGAAGGATTCCTCAGAAAGGATTTTACCTGTGAAAAGATTAGGAGAATTAATATTTAGTACTAAGAATCAGAATGGAAAATTTTGAGCTTTTGGTTTTGAAACTTTCTGTAGTCTCATTTCCTAGGAATTCCTCAAGTTAAAAACATTTAAAGCAGTTTTTGAGCCCTTGAGTACAAAGCTCTGTATTAGGAGCTCACTCCTTGAATAACAGATTCTAACACCTCTAAGGTGGGTTTTCAATAGTGCAATTCTGGTCTTCATAACCTTATTGGAATTTTCCTGTCAGTTCTATTCAAATTTTAGGAGTACTATACTAACTTCTTAGGCAAATCCTAAATTATAATCATATAAGAATAACTAAAATAATATAAAAACACATACATATATATAAGAAAATAAACGAGACTGTTTAAAGCAATATTAAATCACAAAATGACAGCAGGATCCAAAATCTGGGCAAATATGAAGGAATGTGAGTCCCTCATTAGTTTGAGACAAAATTGTATGATGGCATTAAGAGATTAGGGTTTGAAGTGGTTCATTACCAATGACAACCGCATAAATTCAGTCCCTGTGCCAAATGTTAGAGAGCAATAATGATATAGATTAAAGTATAAAAGCAAATAATTTCTTAGTTCACCAGAGATTCATTAACATAACTACGTAACACAACTTTACTTTTTTACAAACACTTTAGAAAACATAGGTTAGATTTCATGTAGAATTCAGAAAAGTAGTAGTAGTATTATACAGTAGTGATTTAGCTATATTTTTGAGCTTTTCATTCTTCAACTCAAAAATGAGGAGTTAGATTCATTAATTATCCTTTAAGAGTCCTTCCTGGTCAAAAATGTCATAATTCTGAGTACTTTTAGTAGGAAACACGTGAAGATATTCAGGAAGGAAAGAGGTTGCAGTAGTTAAGAAAGTTAGCATTGTTGACAAAAAAAGTTGTGTGATGTGTGGATAGGAATAAAGACAAAGGAATGCATCCTTGTTAAAGAGTAAAAAGATTTTACATGAGTAGTAGAACACTTGACTGAGCGCTGAAATGATGTTGGTCTGTATAAAATACATGCACACTTACAGGCTCTTAATTTGGTTGGTAAATTTATATATCCTTAATTTTAATCAAAATATCACAATGTATCAATATTTTAACAAATCCATTTATGGAAAATACATAAGAGTCACATTTAATAGGACTTACATATATTTGAAAATGAAAATCCCATTAAATGAAAACTGTAGAATCCGCTTCCAAAATGTAGAGTTAAGCTTGAAATTTTACCCATAGATTTATATGAAATGTACATCAAGTTCCTAAATGGCTTTATTCAGAACCGTAAACATAAAAAATGCTTAATAAATAAATTAGAATCCTAAATTAAGTTTATCTTTGAACAGTAAGCCCTGTATTTTAAATATAGTATAGTTCATACTTTTTAAATGACTATATACTATATATTCACCATACTAACAATATGCTCTATTGATACATATCTATAGCTTACCTGAAAACTATTGAAAAGAGAAAAATTCAACCAATTCAAAGTTTTGGTCCATATTAGCAAAAATTTGTCAAAATGCAATCTGTGCTGAATAAAATTAATTTTGGTTTGCTGAATCAGCACATTCCTTTTGCAGATACATTACATAACTTTTCAGAAGTTTAGCTGAATTACCAGAAGTTTTATGCACAACTGCCTAGAAGCAGGACTAAGAAGCATCCAAAAGTTTTCCCTGCAAAAAATGAAATCTAATCTGAAGATTTAGTTATACTTTTAAAATTTATTCTTTATTAACATCCTGAAGAAACTAACATTATAGCCTTTGAGTTAGAAAATAATATTATAGCCTTTGAATTTTAACATAACAAAGTGAGGACACTAAGGGACAATGAAAAAGATGCATGCATCAGTCTTGCTCAGCTCAAGACAAAGTCCTGTTAAGATGACCTACAAATAGCTCTTGACAGAAAAGTTCATTATATATCTATTAAAACAATTTTTAAATCCCCACATGAATTTATACGTCAGCTGCTGTGTTAAATTAAATGCCCCCAGAAGATGTGTGCATTCATTTCAATCTAATATTAATAACTAAGGAGGCAGTTTGGTATGGCAAAATAAATCTAAAGGGTTTGGTAACTTTCACTTTTAAATGACACAAATTACTAAACTAAATTAATTGAATTATTGAAAGACAGAGGTAAAAGAAAGGTTTTAAAAATATAATATAAATGAAGATCCAAGTATTCTTTAACCTAAAAAGCTTTTCAGACCTAATAGGCATGACAAAACCTGTCTTCATTCCTTTCTATTCAGCTCAGCAAGTGCTTTTGAGCTCCAATAGTTAATCAGTTACCAGATTCCACAATCTTTGTTTTTCACACTCCTCAATTCTTGCTGTGAATTGTTCCTCTACTGTACTTAGGATCACCCAGCAGGCCAATACTTTTTTCTTTGGCCTTAAAAAGGCAATTATGTATCCACAATTAGATTTACCCTATACAGTTGTTACCATATAGCAACAGCCTGTAAAAACATAATAGTATATTATCAAAGAAGTAGATGGCTTAAGATGAATCACTAATATATGAAATCTATTTAGCAAATTATTCAACCCAGCTTTTTAAATGGCTGTAGCCATGCCCAAATTACAAATAAGTCTAGCTAAAGTATATTGTATAAGCAAATACCCTTTATCTAAATGAATCAATGAACATATATGTAAGTGTTATAAAATAATATCTAACCAGATTTACAGAAAAGGTATAATGCAGGTATTACCATGTTAAAAATAGTATCTTCTTAAAAATCATTTCTTAATTTAACTTTCCAAAAATGCATAGAAAATTGAGAAATATAAAAAATATATTAACTTACCCTTCAATTTATTTAGAAAACCTCTGCTCTTGATCAAAAGCAGAACATGTTTCACTGCTCAGTTTCCCTGAAGCTATGAGTTTAACATTAAATTAGTGGACGCCACCTCTCTGGACCACACTAGAGTTTGCTAGACACTACTGCTATGTGGAAGAGTTCTGCTGCATCTAAGCAATATACTGTGTGCAATGGATAACCTAATATGCCTTTCATTTAACTGGCTGGGCAGGTTTCTACCGTCTGTGGAGCATGGAATCAAACCAGAATATGTTGGCATAACAGGCCAGTCAAACCGGTTCTTCTGTAGATCCAAAACCTGTCTGACCAGTCTGTATCAAAGGGTAGCCCAACATGCTGCAGCGGCTCAGTTCTGCTAAGCTTGTACTGGGTGAGTTATCCCCACCTCCCATCGACTCCCAACAAACTACTCAGAATGTTGTAGCCTCCAGCAAAAAAATTCAAGAGTTCTAGTGGGAGGGGTAGATCTGTGTCATGCATAGCAAGAGTTCATTGTTATAAGCCTCTCATGGTAGATACATTTAAGCAAGTGGTCTGTTATCTCAGAGGTAGGTTAATCCTTCTTAAAATGTATTCTAGGGCTCTCTGCTGACTAAAGCCTCTAGAAAAAGATTATCTACAATGAAGAAGAATCCCATAATGTCTCACCTTTTCCACTAGTTTACTTGGATTTGCTTGGTCTAGTTTAGCCTTGAGGGGAGATTAATATTCCCTGCAAGGGTAGTATCTCTGAGAGCTAGAAGGAAGCATTTCTAGAGGGAGAGAAACAAGGTGTAAGTTGACCAAACATTTGCCTGGGTGTGTTATCTTCCTTGTTCTCAAATGGTCCTCATACCATTCTAGTCTAAAATTAGAAAAACTACTTCCACATACTAGGGACAACTTAGAGAGGTTTTACGTTGAACATTCAACAGTTCAAAACAAACTTGTTATCTACTATGTTTCAGGAACTGTGCCAGGTACAGGGTTCACATTGGTGAACAAAACAAATTTAGTACCAGATGGGAGCAATGTCAAAGTTCCTGATTAAGCATGTTTTGTAAGCTTTTGGAAAGAAGAAATGAGCAACACAAAGTTACATTTTGACAGAAATTGGTTTGTATTAAGGGAGATGATGTGAGATTTGTTCTTACTCTCTCATAATACTTGCACGTTTAGAAACCGTCTTTCCTATCTACTGATGCAGTGATTCTGAAACTTTCCTGCTTAAGTGAAGTGTTGTTTAAGAACACAGATTCCTGGACTTCACCTCCAGAGATTCTGATTCAATAGATCTGGGGTGTTGTCCAGACACTTCTGATTCTGATGCAGTTGCTGTGGGCCTAGACTTAACACTCAGGTTCTTTTCTATTTCTATACCTAATTAAATAGAATGAATACACATGAACCCAAAACTGCCATATTCATTTTTGTATCTCTCGTTTCTAGAACAGTGACTGACACTTAGAAAGTACTTACTAATGCTTATTTAGCAAATATCTATTCAGAGTCAACACTTGCTGGATCCCAGGGGAATCACAACTAGTAACTATTGTTTGAATCAAACTCCATTAAATACTGTAATTATAATAATTGAAGTGGGAACACAGAAAAGGGAGCAAGTATGACTCTAAGTACACGGAAGAATTTACAAGGGAGATTGGTTTAGAAACTTTTCTTTTTTAACCATAACCAAAGATTTTTATCTGCAGGATAACAAAAGATTGGGGGAACAATAAAAATAATGTCTTTATTTGACAGAGTAATAAAAGTGTTAAGTATCTGAGGACACTATGAACTCAAAACTTGGTAATAAGGTAATTTTCTACAGCAAGGGTCAACAAATTTTTCCCATAAAGGATCAGAGACTAAATATTTTAGAGTTTGTGGGTCAGATTGTCTCAACTATTCAGCTGTAACATTGTAGCTCAAAAGCAGACATAGATAATAGTCAGTGAATAAGTGTGATAATTGTGAAATATATATTAATATTTGGTCTATGACCCCATTTCCTGGCACACAACTTCTAAAATCTTCAGAATCTCCACAATGATGTCTTTTTGAATGCTAATGAGTTGATTGGTAGCTGGCAGCCCCTATAGTAGCTTCAGGATGGGCGCAGGTCACCAGAAAGACAAAGGCATGATTAGAGGGTTGGGACTTTCAGCCCCACTCCCCAGCCTTTGGGTAGGGGAGAGGGGCTGAAGGTTAAGTTGATCACCAATGGCCAATGGTTTAATCAATCACACCTATGTAATGAACCCCTATAAAAATCCAAAATGGCAGGGTTCTGAGAGCTTTCAGGATAGCTGAACACATGGAGGTGAAGTTCTACACACTTCTCACATGCCCTGTGCATCTCTTCATCTGTATCCTATTTAATAACCTTTATAATAAACTGGTAAATGTAAATGTTTTCCTGAGTTCTGTGAGTTGCTATAGCAAATTAATTGAACCTAAGGAGGGAGTTATATGAATTTATATCAATTTATATACCCCAGTTTATATCAGTCAGAAGCACAGGCCAAACAGCCTGGGGCTTGCCTTTGGCATTGGGAGTGGGGGCAGGCTTGTGGGACTGAGCCCTCAACCTATGGGATCTGATGCTACCTCCAGGTAGATAGTACCAGAATTGAATTGGAGGATACCCAGCAGGTGTCTGCTGCAGAATTGATTTCTTGCTTGTTGGTGGGGAGAAATCCCCACACATTTGGTCACAGAAGTGTTCTGTGCTGATTGTTGTTGAGAGAATAGAAAAAGCACTTTGAGTTTGTGTGTGCGTTTCTTTTCACACAATGGGTGTAACTGTTCCAATAAAACTTTCCGAAACAGGTGGCAGGCCCGATTTGGCTAGTGGGCCATAGTTTGCTGACCAATCTAGAGTAAACTTGTAAAAATTAACAAGATTGCATAATTGGCTACTAAAATGGGCTTTGAAGTCAGAAAGCTTGGGTTCTCTTCCAGTTCTGTTCCACATTAGCCTTGTTACCTGTATCAAGTATGTTTTATTTATAAAATGGGTATAAAAATAATATTACCTACCCCCTAGAGTTATTATAACTTTCAAATAACATAATTTATGTAAAAGGTCGTCTGAAGATCTGGTACACCATAAGGGCTTAATAAAAATGTCAGCTAAAAATAAAATAAGTTAAACATGATAGTTGCCTGTAATCCCAGCTAATGGAGAGGCGGAGACAGGAGGATCAATTGAGCCCAGGAGTTCAAGACCAGCCTGGGCAACATACCAAGACCCCGTCTCAAAGTAAATAAATAAATAAACCAAAATAAATTAAAAAAAAATAAATAGATAAAAAAAATTTTTAAACTATGGTAGTTGAATATAGGTGTTTATTTCTTTGATTTCTTGAAATCCTCCTGAAATAAAAGTAAAGAACCAAAACAGTTTGAACTCTTAAAGACCAAAAAGAATGAGAGAGGTAGCAGACAAGAGATGTCCATATACTTTTAGAAGAAGGAAGGAGGATGAGTGGTGACTGACTTAGTAGAATACAGGGTGTCAGCAGACTTATGTTCATTTATGGAGGCTCTAGGGGAGAAAAATCTGTTCTCTTACCTTTTCTAGCTTCTAGCAGGTGCCAGGATTTCTTGGCCCATGGCTCCTTTCCATCTTCCCAAAGCCAACAATGGCTGATTAAGTCTTTCATACATCTCATCATTCTGACCCTGACTCTTCTGCCCCTCTCTTCCACATTTAAGTCCAACTAGATAATCCAATATAATCTTCCTATTTTAAAGTCAGCTGATTAGCAACTTTAATTCCATCTGCTACCTAAATTCTCTTTTGCCATGTAATATAACATAATCACAGATTCCCGGGATTAGGATGTGTGAACATCTTTGAGAGGGCCATTATTCTGCCTACCACAGAGGTTAAGTCAAAATCTGTGTTATTGATTGTTGAGATACTCAGTTCTATTTGTCTGCTTGGCTTCCAAATGCTAGTGACCAGGCTTGTGTTCTTTACTCACAAAGCAGGAAACTGGAGAATTTCTCTCTGATAAACTCTCAAGACTGATCACCCTACTGCACTGGTTATAGACTAGGGCTGATTTTGTTTCCTGGGGAATGTTTGTCAACGTCTTGAAAAATTGATTGTGACAACTAGGGAAGTGGGTAAAGTTATGCTACTGGCATTTAGTGGGCGGGGGCCAGGGATACTGCTAAACATCTTACAATACACAGTAAGCTCATCTTTCTGCCCCAATAAATAATAATCCACTCCAAAATGTTGATAGTGCCAAGGTTGAGAAACCCTACCCTCATGTTAAGTCTGCCAGTTAACATCACCCTAACATAAGAATCTAAGATGGAAAGAAACCAACAGATAAAGAACTTATAGGCAACAGTCAATGCAGAGAATAGAATAATATTTTAAATCCAACTGTATCAATATCTTCAAGGAAATAAGATAAGTTACTGATTACATAAAGAAAGGCTATCTGACCCGAAGGATGGACATATTTGAAACACGGACTTCGGTGGCGGGGGGAACCAAGGGCAACACATGTAACCTAAACATATGTACACCCATAATTTGCTGAAATAAAAAAAAAAAAAAAAAAAAGAAAGAAAGGCTATCTGAAAGTACAGTGGCACTTTTGGAGAACAAAAAAAAAGTTATTGGAAAGTAAATATGTTAGCAGAAATAAAGACAACAGGAGGCGCTGGAAGATAAAGTTGAGAAACCTCCTAGAAGTAAAATAGAAAGATAAGAAGAGGAGAAAAAGAAGACAAAACATTTTGTAAAATCAGAAAATTAATCCAAGAAATTCATCAATCGACTAAAGAATTTCCAGGAAAGAATAGAGAAAATGGAAGATTGAAAATTATCAAATAGTTCTAAACTTTTTCCCCAGAAACAAAGGACCCAAGTTTCTGATTAACAGTGTCCACCAAATGCCAGCAAATGAATGAAGAGAAGCTATCAACATCCCATCATCATGGAATTTGAGAACAGCAGGGATAAATAAAAGATCTAAAAACTTCCAGAGAGAGGAGAAAAAAACAAAACACAAAAAACTAGTCACATAGGAAGGATAGGTATCAGAATAGCATAGGATTTATTAGCAGCAACACAGAAAACTAGAAAATAATCAATTAGCCTTAAAAATTCTGAGAATATTATTTACAAACCAATAATTCTATATTTATTCAATCTTGCAACCAAGTGTGAGGATAGAATAAATGTAGCTTTGGACACATCAGGGCTCTAAAACTATTATCTCCTTATCTTTTCTTAGGAATCTACTGGAAGATGTATAACAGAACAAGAGTAAATTAAGAAAGATGAAAACATGGAGTCCATAAGAATCTTGCCTTCTCTTTGCTTAAGGTCCAACATGGCCACCGGTTCTGAGATCTATCCTGTACAGGGTCATTCTTCACCAGTAAGTTATAGAAGATTCTGTAATTTTTACTCAGAGAGGGAGTAGGGAGGAAGGGAGGGAGGGAGAGACAAGGAGAGAGGGAAGAGGAGAGAGAGGGGATATGAATATGATTGGCTTTTCATCACCTAATTTACTGGATGTCCTTGGATCAGGGGTCCATGGTATACAATCTGGCTGAGTAGGCTTCAGAGCTATGGTGCTATACACTGGAATGTTCTCAGATAAAGGGGATATGGGTAGAAAATGCAATGAAATGTGTTATATATAATATTAAATGTATAGATGTCCCTATATTTCATATTCTACCCTGTTATTTTTTAAGCTCTCATATATTGTTTAAAAGTCTCTAAGGGCATATAGGATATAAGTACTTTGCCTATAGCATCTATTAATGGTAATAATAACAGCTATTATTTGTTGATCAATGCCAGGCATTTTCCTAAACACTGTTCACATATCATCTCATTTAATTCCTACAGTGGTCCTAGTAGAGACATAGTTATTATTATATTTCCTACATTACAGATGAGCAAGATAAGATATGTAGAAATTAAGTAATTTACTGAAGGCAAAATAACTGAACTCAAGCACTCTGATTCCTGAGCCTAGGGTATTAATCTTTACCTTGAAGCTGCAGACCTGCTTATGGGAAAGGGATAGATACTCTCTGTGTTGGTAATTAGAGACCAAGATCTATTTTTGGTCTTCTCTCTTTTCCCAAGCAAACTCTTTCCATGGAGGTTGATTTCATTTAGGTATTATTTTCATTAAAGCAATTGTGTGATTGATCATAGATTTAATCATCTATGAGAGTATTTCAATTCCAAAAGAGTATTTCTCAAATGAATCTTAATAGGTGGAGTTTGTCTGGAACATACAAGTGGTCCTTTGTTGTATTTCCTTCCCTGCTCCTCACCTAGAAATGGCATTTATATCAACATGTGGTTGTCCAATATGTATTCCTTTCTCCCATATACACATATATACCCATTAAGGCTCGGTTTTAAAAATAGTCATCTCCTGGGGAGAGAATGTGGTTTGGCATAGTTAATATTTTTTTTATTAATAATTACTAAAAAAAAAAGCAATATCTTTTGTACCACCAATTCTGTTTTCTTCATACTTAGAGTGATTGTAATAAATATTAGATGTAAATTTAAAATATTTTTTCAATGCAAGTTTTTACTTTCTTTTCTTTTAACCTGTATGTCCCCAAGAACAATTCTTTTTTTGATTTAATTTTGACAGTTTCATACAGCAATATTGAACTTGCCATAATGACAAGGAAAAATGTCATCTAAATTGAACTGGAATTACATTTCTGCCTTATAAATCAAACTGAAAAACATCAGTTAATTATTTTCTACAATGTAACTAAGCTGAGCTTCTCAAGAGATTTGGAAATATATTTTAATCGATGCAAAGTTAATAGAAAATGGGGTTAATATTCACAGATCATATGATGAGGAAGGCAGTCAACCTGGTACAAGTACAAACCTGCATCTACAGGAAAAGTATGCACAAACATTTATATCTGCCAATTTTCATAAGTAAAGGTTTGCAACACACTATCCAATAGCTAGTAAAACCTGATCACTATGAAATTAAGAGCATGTTTTACCTGAATAAGCCCAAATCAAGAAACTTGATTCTGAGTTTGCCTCAATTACTCATAGATTAATATAAACATGTATTAGTTATTTATTGAACATCCTAAGTCTCAGTTGCTTCATTTATTAAATGAGGGGAGTTTGATTGGTTATGTTCTAAATATCTATTCAGCTCAAAACTTTTATTTTAAGGTTCTTTGGGGCAAGTGAACAATTCAGAAAATGTGGGAGCCAAAGCAAAATAGACCAGTAAAGGAGACATTTTACAGGAAGAAAAATTTTTAAATGCAAGCTGATTTTAGGTTTTGTTATCCAAAAGCTGATGTTGAGACATGAATTCAGGTGCAAGTGACTTATTTATTAGAAATGTGCTTCCGTATGAAATCAATAAGGCAGTCAGGGAGTCAGGACAAGAAAAAATAAGAAAAGCAAGGGAATGATTTCAGTATCAGCCTGTCCTAGGGAGCTCCAGAGCATAAATACAATGAAAAAGTGTATACTACTTGCAGGCAAACGAACTGGGCTTCCATATTCCTCAACTAGTCACTGACTACTGGCTATCCCAGAGGTACGAAAACTTTCAGGCACTTTTGGCTCTCAGCATCTCTGCATGAAGTAGCTCTAATAATCCAAGAATAGTCCTTTGAAGAAAGATGCAGATAACATTAAGAGTAAAGCATTAAGACTTCTGTTTCTAGCCAAGATAGAGTTAAAAGAATCAGATTTACCCTACATTTGAAACAAAAAGGACAGAATATATAAAACAATAGTTTTCAAGTCATTGTACATTGGTTAATAAAGAACAGTTATCCCTCAGAGAGGGTACACAAACAAGGTGAGCCCTACAATTACTCCAGATTACTGCCTGGAGAGAATTTCCTGGCCATAGCTAAGAGTTATATTTAATGTTTAAGTCATTGGTATACTTAAACTTCTAATAAGAAGTCATAGAACTACAAAGCAAGGTAAACTTGGTTAAATATTGCAACTCGTTTTGTCTGAAATTACCCAGATACTATATAGGTGCTAATGAATTCTCCAACTTGAGGAGACATGCAGTGAAAATTGCATCATTTTGGTTTTGTGTGCTGCTGTAAGCAGTGATTTTTCCCCCCACCCGTAGTTTTTCCTTTAAATTGCTACCTTGTGCCAAATTAAGATATGAGTTTGCAAATAGCTTCACTTTATGTGCCAGCAATAATAACTAGATTCACCAAGGAAAAGTAAACTCAGCCACCTTTTCAAAACTTAATATTTCATACTTCTTTCTTTCTTTTTATACTTGTGTCACTACAACTTATTTTTTTCTGTGACACATTTTAGAGATTCCCCATATGTGAGAGTGTGGTGATCAGTGTCTTTAATGTCAAAGAAGTTGTAATTAGCTGGAAACGTGGCCGGAGGCCACATTTTCTAAGTAGCAACATGGTATTACTTCTGGCTTGGAAGGCAGTGGTAAGCTTTTATATATCTCTCCCTACCACTCCAAATCTTTCCCCCTCAGCATTGTAGGATAGTTATTAAGAGTTTGGTTTTCAAAACAAGAAAGTCCTGGGTTCAAATCCCAGTTCAACCATATACTAATTGTTAGATCTTGGGTAAGTTACTGGGGTTCTGAACTTAGTTTCTTCATCTGTAAAAAGGAATATTATGATTATTATAAGAATTAAATGGGATAATATTTGCAATGTGCTTAGCAAGAGCCTGGCACATAGTAAATGTTTAAAAAATAGTAGCAATAATTAAAAATAATAGTAATCATTATTTCCAATGCCAGGCCTGGGGATACAAAGTTGTGTGAGGCATGGTCCCTGTCTTCAAGGAACTCATAGAGCAACAGAGTATGAGACTGAAAACATTGCATGGTAGGGGGTGCGGGGATTGGGGAGATGTTGGTCAAAGAACATAAAATTTCAGTTGCATAGGAGGAATAAGTTCAAGAGATCTATTGTATATCATGGTGACTGTAATAACAATAGATTTTATGCTTGAAAATTGCTGAGTAGATTTTAAGTATTCTCACAACAAAAAATAAGTATGTGCAGTAATGCATATGTTAAATAGCTTGATTTTGCCATTCCACAATGTATACATATATCAAAACATCATGTTTGTATACTATAGATATGTACAATTTTTACTTATAAATTAAACAAAGGTATCATTGTAAATGTATCTTTATATTATATTGGGAAGGTCCTTAGTACTTGATGGTTGGTTGTTGATATAGGCAGTCCCTGGGTTATGGATATCCTGACTTGGACAACCTGACTACGGCATTCTGCATTTACGAATGGGCTCCCAAGGCTCCCCATAAGGATGATTTATAATTAAATAATTAAATTAATAATTCAGGAACTAGTTTCTTCCACGTGTGTAAACAAACCCACATGGCGTAAGTGGTTCATTGGGGCAGCATCTTTATGCTAGCAGCTAGTCTCATCGTTTATACAGTCTCACAGCATCACTTTCGTCTTAATTTTTTTGTTCGATTTTTTGAGTCTGTGTTTACCCTATGATCATGCCTCCAAAGCGAAAGTCCACCGCAAGTCTAGGTGAGCCTGCAGCGAAGAGAAAGGTGATTACAGTGGAAACAAAAGTAGAAATAATTAAGTGTTCCACTGATGGCCAGCTGCCATCACTCACTGGGAAAGCATTAGGCTTTAGTCGCTCAGCTAACAAAACAACTATAAAGGATAAAATGAGAATAATGGAACACATAAAAGGCAATGCTCCAATGAAAGTATAAATTATTACTAAGCAGTGTAGTGGATTAATTGTTGAAATGGAAAGGTTATTATTGATTTGATTAGAAGATTGAAATAAGTGTTAACATTCCTATTAGCCTAGCATCGATGCAACATTAGGTGAGTGTTAACTTTTAATATTTTTTTGAAATTTTTTCTCTCTCCTAACTGAAACTTTTTGTATGAGTTTGTTTTTATATTCTGTTTGTTTGAATTAAAAGAAAGAGCACAATAGTTTCTGTAACTTATTACAGTACAGGGGTATTATTATTATTACAGTATTATACTGTA
>NW_012149507.1:8924049-8924416 GCF_000956105.1 Propithecus coquereli | reverse complement strand
TAAATTATATCTTGAATCTCCACGGCATCAGTTGTAACTTCTCCTTTTTTGTTCCTGATGGAGCTTATCAGGGATTTTTCTTCTCTGTTTTTCGTTAGTTTAGCTAAAGGAGTGTCAATTTTGTTTATTTTTTCAAAGAACCAACTTTTTGTTTTGTTAATCTTCTGTATAGTTTCCCTTTTGTCAATTTCATTTTGTTCTGATTTGATCTTATTAATTTCCCTTCTTCTGCTGGGTTTTGGGTTGGTCTGTTCTTCTCTTTCCAGTTTTTCGAGTCGATTCATTAGGTTGTTTGTGATCTTTTTGACTTTTGGATATAGGCATTTATGGAAATAAACTTTCCTCTCAGGACTGCTTTGGCTGTGTC
>NW_012149507.1:8911171-8922747 GCF_000956105.1 Propithecus coquereli | reverse complement strand
GGTTTTTTCACATAATCCCACATTTCTCATAGGCTTATTTCTTTTCTCTTAATTTTTTGCTCAATCTCTGTGACTGACTTGTTTAATTGGAAGGAGTTGTCTTCAATCTCTGAGATTCTTTCTTCTGTTTGATCTACCCTGTTCTTGAGGCTTTCCACTGTGTTTTGTAGTTACCTGAAGAAGTCCTTCATTTCCAGGAGATCGGTTTGATTTTTCTTTAATATTTCAATTTCTTTAGTGAATTTTTCTTCCAAGTCCTAGATTTTTTTTGTGGTTTCTTTGTGTTAGTCATCCATTTTTTGTTGCATATCATTGAGTTTTCTTACAATCCATGTTTGAAATTCTTCTGTCATTTTAGTGTTCTGAGTTTGGTTAATGTCAATTGCTAGGGAGCTGTTGTTCGTCTTTGGGATGTGCTTTCCGTTTGATTTTTCATACTTCCAGAGTTCTTTCACTGGTTCCTTCCCATTTGGATCAGTTGTTCCTTCTTGCCTTTAGATTTTCGTTTGGATAATGACACGTCCTGTTTAGTCTCTGAGTCAGTAGGTGGTGTTTGTGGGTGAGATTCGACCACACCCTTTATGATGAATCAGTAGATGCAGTAAAAGGGTGTGCAGAATGACCTCCCTGTCAGTAGGTGGCACTTGCTGGGAGGAGCGAGCTGCAGTGCTGTTTTTGGGTCCTGTAGCCAGCTCTTGTTCCTCTGGAGAGGCTTTCTTGTGCCTCGGGTGGTGGGTGGGGCCCTGGGACTTCCAGGTGTGTCCTTATTCTCCACCTCAGTGGGGGAAAGTCTGGGAGTGAGTCTGGGTGAGGCTGGGATGGGTAAGCCTGCCCTCAGGCTCCACAATTGCTGTTAGGAGGGGTCAAAGGTCTGTTCTTTGCTTCCGTGCAAAGCTGCTGGGAGGGGCTGAAATGGCTCCACTCAGCTGAAAAGTCTGGGCTTGGGGGGTGGGGCTGTCCAAGACCTGTATTCTGGAGCAGGTCTCGCTCCCCTCCACCCTCCCCCTCTCCGTGGCCTCTCCCAGGCCTCTGCCAGCGGGCAGGACCTCAGGCCAATGGATCTCCCCTGGCTGTGATGTGGGCAGGGAGGTTCCCTGCCCAGGATCGCAGGCTGAGCTGGGTGCACAGCCCTCTTTTGGGAGGAGGGTTGCCGCTCAGGCACGCTGATCTGCCCCTGAAGGCACACACTCCTCAGTAGGCTCTTTCAGAGATCTCTCTTCTGTGCCCTGGGGCAGTGCAATCGTGACCAGGGTATACGGGGTCTGGTCTGCAGGCCTGTCCCCTGGGCCCTGGAGATCAATCCCTGACCCTGCCAGGGGGAGGGGTGCTGGTCTTGAACCACCTACAGGGTGCCCAAGCTGGATCTATTTCACTCCACCTCAGGACTTGCCCCATTCTCCTGGAGTCCCCAGGCAAGCAGCACCTGGGAGGGCTGGCGGGTAGGGAGCTCGCAGTCTGAGTACCCCTCAGTCTGCTGTAGGGCCCCAAAAGGAAAGGTCCCATTCCTTGGAGATGCCTCCGTGTGATGGCTAAATTGTCTCTCTGGGCATGCATGGGTAGGAAAAGGAAAGGAGAGAATGGAGCAATATGGCGTCTGCTGATAGGCTTGGGTCTGCACACGGGGAGGTACCCCGAGGGAGCTGGGAGCCCGCCGCCGTGTCTGCAAGAGGCCACCGCTCACTGGCGGCAGCCGTCTCTGGGCTGGTCGTGGTAGATCTCTCCAACTGCTCAGGAGCCCACCAACAGTCTGAGATGCAAGGGAGGGGAAAGTTAGCTGCTCCACCTACCCTTGTTGCTGGTCTCCAAGCCTCTTGGGGACTTTCTCCTTCCAGTCCTCCTCCACAACGTCTTCCCATGGAGTCTCCTGTAGTTTCAGGCACCCTTCCTTCTGACCCTCACCTGATCTATGTTTTTCTGCTAGTTTATTTTTTTCACTTTCTTCCAAAATCTATCTTGTTTACAGAGACACTCTGACTGGTGGCTTTTGTCATCCGCCATCTTGGCTCTTCCTCTAAAATTTATTCTTAACTTTGGATTTTAAGTTAAAATCTTGTTTAACACCTAGAGCAAGGTATTGTAAATGACTCATTAGAACTGTAGATGTTGGCATTCTTTGCCCTGTTCTTAGTTCTGCCCCAGCCCAGGGGCTGCCAGGCTCTTTTCTGGGTACCAGGGAGAGGACAGCCAAGTGGGCATCATATGAAAATGATGGAGCATATTCAGCCTAGAATATGAGTTTTGGTTAAGACGGGAGGTTGAGAGGAGGGACTAGAAGAATGTGAGATGTAAACTTAGGAAATCTATCCAGAATTGAGTTAAAGAAAAATAGGATCAAGTCATTCAGTTGGTACCCAAGGCCAGACTTCCTCCAGGCACCTGTACCTTGGGGAAGAGGGAATAGAGAAACTTCAGGAACTCAAGAGATCCATGTAGGAGCTCAAGCCAGGAGCCTGACCTCCTCAAGAGCAGTCTAACAAGAGGGTAGGGTAGAGTAAGAGAGTTGGAAAGAACAACACTGTCCATGTTTTAGTCCAGTGGTCTTTAAACCTTTTTGATTGTTGATATTTTTTATTTACTTATTTATATGTTATACACATGTACCTCGATTACTAGCTAACTTCTCAGTGTGTTATTAAGTTCATTGTTACTGATAATTGCAGTTATTTCAAGTAGTTTAAAAATAATTTTAAATCCTTTTGGCTAGTGTCTTTCAAGATCTGATTATATAATTACTGTTTTTAAATGAAGATGGGCCGATGAAGAAGACATTGTGCTTTTTTCTTATTGTTTGGTATTCAGCACGCATTATTGGTGTTATCTTCAATTCTCCTTTTCTTTGCCTTTTAAAGCCATTGTGTGAGAGTTAATTTAATAATCCATAAATGCACTGAATTGGGCACACAGACAGAAATGCATTGCTATATACTGAAACCCAGTGAAAAAGTAAGGTGCCCTATTTATCTCTTTTTGTTTGAAAACTTCTGCTCCTCCCTCAGGTTTCTTTACATATCATGTGGAACATACATCCTTCCCTAGTGTTCATAGGATAAACAGTCACAACATAATCGTTTCGTTTTTTTCTGAACTGATAATGGAAGAGGTTGAGAGAAGTTAAAGAAGTATTGTTTTGCTTCTTATAATAAAGAAAAGGGAGGACAGATTGACGTACCGAGCTGCAGAGAAGAAGAGGAGATAGAGTGGAGGTTAAAGAGGTGTGGGCAATTACCAGGGGGGAGTTTTGGAAGAGATGAATAAAGATTCTTTTGAGGAAGTTTTACCATGTGAAATTGGAGTGGGCTGTCCTCCATATCTTTTATTCTGGTTATACATTTTTTTTGGTTTTGTTTTGAGATGGAGTCTCACTCTGTTGCCCGGGCTAGAGTGCCGTGGCGTCAGCATAGCTCACAGCAACCTCAAACTCCTGGGCTCAAGCAATCCTCCTGCCTTCAGCCTCCTGAGTAGCTGGGACTACAGACATGCGCCACCATGCCCAGCTAGTTTTTTCTCTATATATTTTTAGTTGTCCAGCTAATTTCTTTCTATTTTTTTAGTAGAGACGGGATCTCGCTCTTGCTCAGGCTGGTCTCGAACTCCTGAGCTCAAGCGATCCTCCGATCTCAGCCTCCCAGAGTGCAGGATTACAGGAGTGAGCCAACTCGCCTGGCCTGGTTATACGTTTTTTTGTTTTATTTTGTTTTTGTTTTTTTTTTGAGACAGAGTCTCACTGTGTTGCCTGGGCTAGAGTGCCATGGCGTCATCCTAGCTCACAGCAACCTCACACTCCTGGGCTCAAGCAATCCTCCTGCCTCAGCCTCCCGAGTAGCTGGGACTACAGGCATGCGCCACCATGCCCAGCTAATTTTTTTCTATATATTTTTAGTTGTCCGATTAATTTCTTTCTATTTTTAGTAGAGACGGGGTCGAACTCCTGAGCTCAAACAATCCGCCCGCCTCGGCCTCCCAGAGAGCTAGGATTACAGGCGTGAGCCACTGCGCCCGGCCCTCATTGTGTAATTTCTATTGACCTGTCTTCACATTCACTGACTCTTTTAATTTTCATCTCCAATATACTGTTATGCTCATCTACTGAATTTTTTTATTTCAGTTACTATATAGTTTTCAGTTTAGAATTTTCATTTAATTCATTTTAAAATAATAGCTTTACAGGAAATAATTCATATAATACAGTTCACTCATTTAAAATGTACAATTCTGTGAATTTTAGTATATTTACAGATATTGAGATATGCAACCACCATCACACTCATTTTTAGAACATTTTCATCACCTCAAAAAGAAACGTTGTACCTTTTAGCTATCACCATAATTCTTTACCCTAAGCCCTAGGCAATCATTAATCTACTTTCCATCTCTATAGATTTACCTATTCTGAATATTTCATACAAATGAAATCATATAATATAATATGTTGTCTTTTGTGTCTGGCTTTTTTCACTTAGCAAAATATTTTCAAGGTTCATCCATGTTGTAGTATGTATCAGAACTTTATTCTTTTATATTGCCAGATAATATTCCATTGTATAGATATACCACATTTTGTATATCCATTTGTCTGTTGATGGACATTGGGTTGTTTCCACCTTTAACTATGATGAATAATGCTGCTGTAAACATTTGTGTTCAAGTTTTTGTGTTAACATATATTTTCATTTCTCCCGAGTAGATACCTAGGAGTAAAATTACTAAGTCACACGATAACTCTATGTTTAAGTGATTGAGCGGCTGCCAGGCTGTTTTCCAAAGTGGCTACACCATTTTACATTCCCACCAGCAATGTACGAAGGTTCTAATTTCTCCATATCTTCACCAATACTTGTTATGATCTGACTTTTAATTTTAGCCACCTTAGTGGGTATAAATTAGTTTCTCACTGTGATTTTAATTTGCATTTCCCTGATGGCTAATGATGTGGAGTATTTTTGCACGTATATATTGGTCATTTATATATCTTTTTTGGAGTGTTTATTCAGATCCTTTGTCTATTTTTAATTGGGATATTTGTCTTTTTATTATTGAGTTATAAGAGTTCTCTATATATTCTAGTTATTTAGAGATACGTCCCCTATAGAGGTAAGTCGTTTATCAGATATATTATTTGCA
Source organism: Propithecus coquereli (assembly GCF_000956105.1). Lineage (NCBI taxonomy): Eukaryota > Metazoa > Chordata > Mammalia > Primates > Indriidae > Propithecus > Propithecus coquereli. Next base: position 8,917,626 of record NW_012149507.1, on the reverse strand, counting down.
AAGCATATAATCACCCATTCAGTGGGTTATCTTTTCACTTTCTTAATAATGTCCTTTGAAACATAAAAGTTTGATTTTGATGATGTCCAATTTATCTATTTTTCTTTTGTTGCTCCTGCTTTTGATGTCATATCCAAGAATCCATTGCCTGATTCAAACCAAAGGATTGTATTTTTTACAGTTTATGTTTCTCTGCTGAGATTTTCTGTCTATTCACTTACTAACACTATATTTTCATTAAACATTCAGATCACTGAATATGTTAGCTTCTGCAAGTCTTTACTAAATTCAATATGTGGGCCACCTGAGAGTTGATTGATACTATTTTGTTTTTTTCTTGACTGTAGTCCACACTTTCTTATTTGTTCCTTTACTCAGGGTCTTATAAAGGTAAAATCCAGGTATTGACTGGGCTATGTTTTTATCTAGAGCTCCAGGTCCTTCTTTAAGTTCATGTGGTTGTGGCTCCAGATCCTCCTTTAAGTTTCTTGTGGTTGTACAATAGAGATCCCCATTGTTTTGTTGGCTATCAACCAGGGGCCACTCTCAGCTCCTAGAGGCCACCTGCATTCCTTGCCACATGGCCCTCTCCATTTTAAAGTCAATAATGGAGAATTTTTTATGCATTAAATCCCCCTCATGCTTTGAATCTCTGGCTTCTTCTGGCCCACCTGAGGATAACCTCCTTATCTAAGGTCAACTGGTTTAGGTTATCTACAAAATTCTTTTCAGTAGTATCTAGATTAGTGTTTGGCTGAAAACTGTAAAACAGTGTATGTATACTAGAGACTGCAAATGTTAGGGCCATCTTGAAGTTCTGCTTATTTTGAATTATTTTTAACATCTTATTTTGTGCTTTCAGTTTTTCTGTTTTTTTTTCTCTGTATTTACCATTTCTCACTTTCCTTTGACTGGTGTGATCTATTTTGTTTCTTCTTTCCCCCTCTACTGGTTCGATAGCTATATATTATATAATTTCAGTGGTTTTCTTAATATAGTTTTATTAACAAATCTAAGGTTAATCAATATCTCTGTCCTTCAGATAAATAAGACAAAAACCTTAAAATTACATTCATTCCAATTATCCCACTCCAATCTTAGAGAAAAGATGAATCGCTTATACATGAAAATAGTCTGATGACAGACTTCTTATCAGCATCAACAGAATACAGCCATGAAATAATATCATCTAAGAGCTGAGATAAATTTACTGTCTACTTAAAAGTCAATAACCAAGCAAGAGTGAGACCCCGTCTCTACTAAAAATAGAAAGAAATTAGCCAAATAACTAAAAAATATATAGAAAAAATTAGCCAGGCATGGTGGTGCATGCCTGTAGTCCCAGCTACTCAGGAGGCTGAGGCAGAAGGATCGCTTGAGCCCAGGAGTTTGAGGTTGCTGTGAGCTAGGCTGACACCATGGCACTCTAGTCTGGGCAACAGAGTGAGACTCTGTCTCAAAAAAAAAAAAAAAAAAAAAAAAAAATTAAAAAAAAAGTCAATAACCAATTGAAATATCATTCAAGGGCAAAACTCACACATCTTTCTCAAAAGAACACTAAATTATGTACGTCAGGGAGGAAAAAACAATGCAGAAGAAAAGAATGATATGAGAAATAATGTTGATTAAAGAGACTGATAAATATACTGGTAAATTTTTATAAACATGAACTATAAAAAGTAATACTAAGAATAATCCTGTGGGCTCGTTAGTACCCCATTTTTACAGATGGAGAAAAGAAGGAGAAGGATGGAGAAGCTAAATATCAAACTTGTGTGAGGTCACACAGCCAAAGAAGGCAACAGCTAGGAGAATACACTCTATTTCAGAAATGGCATGAGACTCATAAAGCAACTGTAACCATCTGTGTTGATCCTTTGAGCTGATTTGTGACCCAGAGAGTTCTCATGTCTATGAGTTCTAGAATGTATAAGAAGAATTCACTCAGGCACTACCTTTGATTTAAAGAGAACGTAGAGAAGTGTATCTTATTTGAAATCCCAATTGTGTGACTTTTCACTCACTAGCATGATTACATAAACTTTGAGAAAGATTAAATAACTGGCGGTGATATGACCATGTTAAGAAACAAAAAGCTGAAAGAGAAGTCAAATTGAATCAACAAAATTGCTCTTAGTAAATAGCAAAATGTAGAATTCTTCTGTATTTGGGGATAAATTCTAAACAGTAAAACACATATGATGTTTTGTTTTTTACAAAGATCACTTGATTTGTTCTTTAACCAGGCTTACAAGCTACGATATAATCTTTTAAAATTATAGGTAATTCCAGAAAGGCACATTAATCTTCAGTTAATCACAGTTGTTTCAAAAATATGTCCCTTCTCTTAACAAAGAAGTAACCCAGCCAAAACTTGGATAAACTGGCATTTCCTTAGATCACATGTTTCATTCCTAAACACAATGCCTCTTGTGTTTCTTTCAGGTGTCCATACTTTCTCTGAAAAATAGATCTCCCCTTCCAAAGCTTGAGCATTATCTGCGCTTTGTTTGAAAATAAATGCATTGTTCATGTGTGGACTAGTAGTGCAGGTGTTTTACCTCTCTTTTTCCAGTCAGGCTGATTCTTAAGCCTTTCATGAAATCAGTTCAGTTTAGTTAAATCTCTCACATCTACTTTGTATTGCCATTTCTCTTTATGGCCATAATATAAGCCCCAGATGTAACAAGATCATCTTTTATTCCAGTATGTTTACCTTTTATTTAATATCTTAAGTGTTACCAACATTCTGCTTCTTTTTCACTTTTCGAAGACTAACTCCAGGGCAAGGCCAAAGTTCAGATCAAGCATTAATAGTCCAGGTTGCTTTCATTTTTCCTGAACTCCAGCTGCTCTCTTAAGGTACCAGGATTTGCCTCTGTCACTGAAAAGCACTATCTAAAAGCTTTGCATGAAATTAAACTCCCTGAGGTGTAACCAAACTGAATAAAGCCACAGAAGCGTGTATTGAAGCAACTCTTCCTGAGTGGGGCATGTGAAACACTGACATTCTTAACATGGCAAAGATTGGTATTGTGTGTCAGGTAACTGATTCTGTCTTCTGAAGTATAGAGTTTCAACCCCTCGTTTTATTTTCAATCACTTTCATGTTATTCTCTAGAGAATGCAGAAGGTCTGATCTTAGATCCTTGGGCAAGTTATAGCTGAGAAGGGAAAGTGGTGGGGGGGTGGGCAGAATTACTTTAAGACTTTATCTCTTCAATGCAAAAGATAATAATTGATATTACTTATCAAAGTATCTCTTTTCTAGCTGTGTAGCGTGTATTTTCAAGCAATTTATTGCCATTCATGTCTCTAGGTTTTTTGCATAATCCCCTTTTTCTGGCATTTACCATACTGAGCTATACTTTAGTAAAATTTAGTACCTACTTTAAGTTTTTATTATTAATATTGCTTTCGTGGCTGAACGTTTTTAAAATTTCATCTTCCATTATAAATGTTAAAAGGTTTATTTTAAAATAGCAAATAATAAGTAAAGAATCTAGCTTCTTTACTTTTTCTAATTCCAGGGTTTTGCTTAACAAAATGTGTTCAGTGCTTCGTTGATTAAAAGAAGAATGTAGTACATTCATAGTGTGTATTATTGCTTCTTTATCCAATTTGCCAAATGTAACTAATATAAACTTAATTGTGAAACACACTATTCTGTTCTGAGTGGTTGTAGAGTTCCTGTACAGTGTTACAGCTTCATTTTAAAAACAAGTGCACGTTTCTTCAATTGTTTAAAAAACCCATTTTGTAGGAATTAGCAATTTCAAAATTGATTTGACTTTATATTTTGGGGTTGACAATTCTACAGAAAAATGTAAACCAGAGTTTGGTATTCATATTACAAATTGGCAATTCTCTGTAACACTGTGAGCTACAGTGCGTGTAGACTGTAGAATGGAAGCCAGCATTGTGTGAAGATATTAAGGAGATTTTACTTATGAGGAGGTACATGTCCCTGGCCTTAAGGAAAGTGTTAATCAAGACATTTTGTCATTTAGAGATTTTGGTATAAATAGCTGAAGTGAATTTGTAAAATATAATTGTAAATGGAGTCTACACTCAAGCATAATCTTTCCTTTCTACAGTTATGCTTGAGTACAGGTCGCTTATTTATGCATGAACCAGCTAATTTCAAAACTCCTATTTCATATCCCCTTGGGACAGATAAACAAAGATCTGTCCACTCATGTGTGGGAGACAGCACTCTGGAACCTCTTGCTTAAAAGGGAGAAAGGGAAAAAACTCTATATGTCCAGTATCTTGGAGTTCAAATTTACAAACATCATTTATCTAAAATTTCTGGTTTTACTTAAGCTGTAAAAGCACTGGTAAATTGATTCAACAAATATTTTTTCCTTTTGAACTTTACTGAGGAATAATATATGCATAATAAATTGCATCCATTTAAAGTATAAAATTCGATGAGTTCTGACAAGTTGTACGCACCTGCGAAACCAACATCACAATCAAAATATGGAACATGTTCATCAGCCCCCAAAGATTCCTGTGCTCCTTTGCGGTTCCTCCCTCCTTCCATCCTCTATCCTCTATCCTTTCTATCCCCTATCATCAGCTTCCACTCAACTGCCTTTCATTTGTGTTTTACACAAATGGAATCATAATATTTATTGATTTATTTTGTGTCTGGCCTCTTTGAAACACATAATGATTTTAAGACTTATCCATATATTGCTGCATATATCAATAGTTCTTCCCTTTATATTGCTGAGTAGTATGGATATACTACATTTTGTTTATCCATTCACCTGTTAATGGACATTTGGGTCATTCCCAGTTTGTGGCTCATTCAAAACATACTTATTAAGCACCTATTACTGTCCAGGCAAATGTTCTAAAAAAAATGGGAGACTATGGTGAATAAAATAGCAAAATCCTGGCCCAGATGGAGCTTACTGGGGGAGACAGGGAATATTAAATGAACAAATATAAAGTAAGCCTGGTAAGAAAAATAAAGCAGGATAAGAAAGGAGATTCTGCATTAGGGCAGATTCTATTTTCTATAGGATGGTCAGGGAAGACCTCACTGCTTAGGTGGCCTTTGTACCAAGACCTGAAAGAAGGAAGTGAGTGATATATACAGACATCTGGATGAAGAGTACTGAGATTTAAGTGCCTAAAAGTTAAACTTAAAGAAAAAAGTATTACTGTCTTACTTTAGCATTCATGGTTCTAATGGTTATTTTTGTTTCAGTGGTTAAGTATTTTTACAACTACTTTTGGGCACTAGATTTAGTCTTTTGGGAAAGAGAGTGGTCTACTGTCTGCTGCTAATGCTACATCCAGGATCTCTTCCTTGGTAGAAAAGCCCTGACCTTTCATAAAGTTCTTTTGAGGAGAACAAATCATTCACATGCTTGTATTGTATTTGTCTTAAGGATTTTAGGAATCTTTCAACTCCTCAGAGGAGACTATTAGACCCTGACTTTGTTACACAGGACAGCTGACACTTTGCCTTGTTCGTTGTGGGATAGTGTCTACTGCAGGTCTCAGACCACAGGGGTAAGGATAACAGTCCCCAAGGCTGTTAGAGTGTTCCCTAGGGACAGAAGTGTGTGAGGTGCCTTTGGAAAACTATCTGGTAAGTTACCTTTCCCTTTTTATAAACTGGTGCCTGAGCTGAGCCAGTGTGTGAATTGTCAAGCACCAGACTACACAAAGATTCTTAAGGGCTACCTATACTAGAGAAAAAAAAAAAGCGTTACACTTGCCCCAGCTCTGCCTAGCTCTTCCCAATACTGCAGATACAGAAAGACTTTCAATATACCCCATCCCTTCGTCTTTGAAAGCAAAATCTGAAAGCATGTACCCTAAACTAGGAATAGGTCTTAATCTACCTATGTGTCTCTTTGGGCTGAAATCTTTCCCATTAACACTTACCATCTTACACCTTGGCTTCCTGAATGTATATCAGCCTTACTGAGAGGAGTCCCTAGCATTAACCCAGCGCTAGTACTTGTCATATATTCATTCATTTGTTTATTTATTCAATTATTTATATATATTAGTATGGGCTCAGGTATATTTATTTTATAATTTGGGATTATAATTCAATACTACATTATTTATTTTTTGCTCAAATTGTTCCAGTTTTGGCCACTAGGAGCTTTTTCCGGTTGGCTCCTGTGTCCCTTTGACATATTTCCATCTTTCTGTTTTTTGAGTACTTCCTTATTTTCTGGTACTAGGATATCCTTCAAGCTTGTACCCCAATTCTAGAATCAGCTATTTTCCCAAGAATCTCTGGCTCCTCTTATTGGAAAATGGTATTTAGAAATCAAGATGTGGGTGCTGCCTCTTGTATACTCCTGGATAGAGTTGGAACGCATTCTACTAAGTGAAGTATCCCAAGAATGGAAAAACAAGCACCACATGTACTCACCATCAAATTGGTATTAACTGATCAACACATAAGTGTACATGTA